>NC_068408.1:14557959-14785459 GCF_023724105.1 Carassius gibelio | reverse complement strand
GTAGTACAACTAGTAGATTGTGGTGCAATAAATTCCAAGGTCTTGAGTTCAGTTCTCTGGAAACCCAAATGTACGGTATCATTTGAATACAGTGAAATACGGTTTGGATAAAAGCAGGCATTAAATTAGTACATTAAATTTAAATGACTACTTCAATACAAAAGAAAAACCTTTCATCAAAGGATCTTTTTCTAAAATAGTTTCACATTTGAGTCACGCTACATTGTAAGCACAGGGAAACGTTCCAGTGTACAACTTGTTTTTCAGTCCATCTGTCAATGCTGTCTCCATAACCCCAACCCTTCTACCTCTCTCCTTGCAGAGCAATGGTGAAGTAGTCTACTGTTATGTTACGGTGGCTCATGTGATCTGTTTTAAATCTCGTAGCATGAACCTAGTGCACAGTGGATGAGAACACAGCTGCCTAACATTCAAAGCTCAGCATAGGTCACACACTCGCTCCTCCTCTCTGTCCCCTTTTGCCACCGAACACTCAGCTGGATCCTGTCTTCCTGCAGCCAGTATGTGTTTAAACAGGGAGTGATCAGGGCTTTGCGCTCGTGTGACACATTCTTACCGTGAGTACTTACTGAAAGTCTGACACACATTTGCCTCCCTCCTCGCTGCAGCACGGTTCAGGAAGGAGTAGTCAGAGCTGTATTCCTGTAAACGCTCCTGCAGTAGCAGCTCTTGCAGTACAGTTATTTCCAGCAGCACGTCTTTCTCCGTAACTCAAGGGTGAATTCTCGTGCTTAGATAGTGTTGTTGTTAATGTCCTGTTCGAGATGCTGTGATTGCATAAACACTGTGTATTTCTGAGTGTCTTCCCATTCTGTCACCTTATCTGAGTTGTAACGCGAGGCATTTTGGTCACTTTGCGACGAATGCACCGAGACCGTACAGACTCTCACCCCAGCGGCGGCAACGAATGCTAATATGACAACAGCTTGCAGACCAATGTCATAGCAACCAAGCTTCAAGCCACCAATCTGTTAATCAAAACAATTTCTTGTATTTTTAACCAAGTCTGTTTGGTCAACTGGGTCATACCAACTGTTGAATTCATCTATTGGTTATATAGTTTCAAAAATGTTTTTATGAAAATGGCCATGCACAAAACACTATTACAAAAGCTTTTATTACTTTTATACATGACATTGGTGTTTTTGTGAATCATCAAAATGTCAGGCCAAGGTGCTGATGCTATTTCCCCTGGCGCGTTCTGTACTTTCCTGTAACCTTCTTCACCATGATTTCAAATAAAGGCAGAAAAGCCTAAAAAAACGATCAAAATTTTTGGTGTTATTCTGGAAAGTGTTATTATTTCAAAGTGAAATGTGCAGTTTCTGTGAGCTAGCGGCATCCAGCAGAATAACAAAAATAATCAAACAGGTTCCCCAAACACACCCCCCTAACTGCTATTAGTCAGATAATCGACCAGCTCCGCCCCTGAACTCAGCTCATTGGTTGAGCCAGTGCTGCTTTGGTCAGAATTCTCAAACAAACAGAGCAATGTTTTGATAGTGTCACATTGTTTATACTTTTAAGCAGATTTAATGCTGCAATCAAATGCAAACTTGTACCTCCGAGTCCATTTCAGCATTGTTTTAAATCAACACTCCCATTCCAATGTCACATTTCAGCAACTCTAGAAATTCTAGGTTCCCACAATATGATATTTCAAACTTCATTTGAAGGCCACATAACCTAAACTTGTTGTTGTCTCAGCATGTTCAACTGCCATGGAGAAAGTACTACACACCTTTAACATCTCAGTTTCTAGAAATGAGTGTATTTTTACCATTAGTTATTTTTCTGTAGATCAAGAGATTTATATGGAACTAGTGCTGAGTCATAAGAGAGAAAAACAGCAGTGAGTCATAAAGGTAATGAGTGGCTGTATGGCTAACATTCTCTCTGTCTCTCTTTACTTCCTAAGCAGATATATGTTGGGTAAAGGGGCAAAGCGGAAACTAGATGAGGATGAAGAGGTGCTGGAAGGCAAAGCGTTGGCGGCAGGGGCCGGAGCGATGGCCAACGGGCTCTCGAAGGTCTCCTACACCCTGCAGAGGCAGACCATCTTTAACATGTCTTTGATGAAGCTGTACAACCACCGGCCCCTCACCGAGCCAAGCTTGGAAAAGCGCGTGCTCATCAACAACATGTTGAGGCGCATCCAGGACGAACTGAAGCAGGAGGGCAACCTGCGACCGATCTTCTTCCCCGCTTCCCCTCCTCCAGACGACCCTGTGGATGAAGGTTTCCGCGAGGCGCAGCCTGCTTTCAGTGTGTTGTCCATGGTAGCTCCACCGCTGTCCCAGTCGCTGGCACTCTCCTCTCCGGTCCTTACATCACCTTCGCCAGTGCTGTCAAACCCAGCGCCTTTGGAGGCCTGCCTCACCCCAGCTTCGCTTTTAGAGGAGGACAGTGTCACGCTTTGCACATCACCCTCTCTGCTGGCTCCTCCTCTTCCACCAACTCTTCCCAGACTCCCTTCATCTGTGGCCAGAGACAGCTTCTCTTCTGCCCTGGATGAGATTGAGGAGCTCTGTCCTTCCCCCTTACCTACAACTACATCAGCGCCAGGTGCTACCTCCCCCTCATCCCTTACTGTGTCCCTCCAACTGCCATTGTGTCCCCCCAGCTTAAACTCAGGGGCCTTGGACTCCAAAGACTGCAGTAAGCCCTGCAGCCCAAAGCTTGAAGGTCTGGTCCCGCTGCCTGAGGAACGCTCTGCAGTCCCTAATGCGCCAGAGACTCTTCCTCCTACCAGCCTGGACATGAGCACCTCACCCTCTGCCTCGTCCTCGGGCTTTCTGACAGACCTGGCCCTGGACGACATCCTCTTTGCAGACATTGACACCTCCATGTACGACTTTGACCCCTGCACCTCGTCCTCGGGCACAGCCCCCTCAAAACTGGCGCCCATGGTGACTGCAGACGAGCTCCTCAAGACTCTTTCGCCCTACAGCGGTGGCACTCCTGCTGTCAGCTCGAACCAGCCTTTCAAAATGGACCTAACCGAACTGGACCATATTATGGAGGTGCTTGTGGGATCATGACCAGGTTTGGAAGGGAACTGGGGAAGAAATGCAAAACCAATCAAAGAGTTTTTAAATATGAACTGAGAACGAAAACTAAAATCACTTTGTGATTGTTTGGGGGCTTTTTTGTACAGTTTTGTGTTTGTTTTGTTTTTAAAAACAAAGGAAATTGTCCATTTTAATGGTAACGTTGCCCAGTACTACTTCTCAACACTGTGCATGCACTGTGCTTGCCTTTCCCAAAAATGAACATGAAGAAATCTTACAGAAAACACTTTGGCTTCTAGCAGATCTGAGTGCCTTCATCATTTATGACCACTTGCTAAATTCCTGTTTGTTTGTCTTGTCTCAATTTCCTCATCATCATTTCCAATCGAACAAGTTGGATTATTAGAGGAGTAGCGTCTCTCTTTCCCCATCTCAGTATAAAGGTGCAAGAATGTGGAACGGCAGCATATTTTCATATTTTTCTTTCAATTTCACAAAGCACAATGAGAGCAACTTGGTTATTTTATTAACTTTTTTCTATTCAAAGCTGTTTTATTGCTTTTTAGTAATATTTAAAGTAGTCTGTTAATATGTGGTCATTTATTCTTTTTTTCCGTCTGCTTCCATTTTAATATTCATTAAAGGGATAGTCCACAATTTAATCACTCTCATGTCTTTCCAAACCTTCATAAGTTTTTTTGTCAATATAATGAAAGTCAATGGGGTCCAATGTTTTTTTGCACCCTGTTTACCTTTTTCTAAATAGCTTTTCATGTTTCACAGAAGAAATAAAGTTACAGGTTTGGGACGACATTTTTAGTAAATTATAAGATTTTAATTTCAGGTGAACTACCCCTTTAACATTAAATGAGTAAAACATATGCATTTCTGAAATAGACACATTTATGAAATATGCTTTACTGGATTATTTATACATGGATGTGTGTAGTGGTCAGATATTCACAGTCAACCAACCAAATTTCTTGTGTTCTGCCATAACGGCTCAGATTCCATGTGTTTACATCTCAGCTGGCAATAACTGAACATGTCTTCTGATGCACATTGTTTTACAGATACATTTCTTTGATAAGCCAATGCTAAAACCCCTTTATGATACAAATAATGTATGCAATCAATGCTTTTCTGATCAGTAATAAGCAAACTGTCAACTTTTCTCAGCCATTTCCTTTTTTATCTGTCGTAACTTCTCTTTTTTGGCCTTTGTTTTGGCTTCATATCATCACTCAATGAGTGGCTGGTTCAGTTTTAATGCTACACTAATGCACAACAAGAAGGTCTATGCATGTCTGTTCATGCAAAATAGAAAAAACAAAAAACTGTACCAGGCAAGAAAGTTTATGGTTGCTATTCAGTTTTTTTTTTTTATATTTCCATCATCATCATCATCTGTTTGCCAAACATTTCTTTCATATACATCTCTCACCAGTACAACGGTACATTTCTGTTAACATACTAATGCATGCAGGATTATAGCTCATAATTGTACAGATGTCAGATGATTTTTGTATGGTTTGGTCTTATTTTATCTTATTTATACCATTGTTTGTTTGAGGTTTATTAATGGTATCTGTTCATGTTCCAACCAGACTCTCTCTCTGTTGTCCTGCTGGGTTTTAGTGTTGTTTGGCCAGTAGAAATGATCGCTTTACATTAAGGTGGAGTTTAGTTATGCACAGGTTTGATGGAAGAGTATTTTGCATGTATGTGCAATAGACAACACAGTATAAACACTTGGTATAAACCACTGATTGATCAGATTAGGTTTGGAAGGATTATTTTATGTGCACCTGACATCGAAGGAAAGGGACCATTTATCATATCAGCTGTATTAGCTTCACATGGCATTTGTCGCACTAAACTATCTTACAATAATAATGTTAGATATACATACCGACAAAAACTGTGCATAATATGCCTTCCTGGTAAGAATCAGAATAAAACATTCAGAGTGCAATGTCAGAGAGGGAAGAAAACGTTTATTTTTAAATGAAATATAATTTATCATATAAGTGTGACCATAAATAATCTGGGATTTGAACTTCCTGTCACAGAGAGGTGAAAATGTAGATTGTTACCACCCAGAGTTCAAAAGAGAGATCATCTGAGAATTGAAAACATGAGTGAATGAGAGCCGAGCGGACAAATCTATGGAATCAAAACTATGATTAATGTTACTTATTATAGGATTTTCTTTGGATTTGGAGTGTTTTTGTTTTGTTATTTATTTTTGTTTCCTGTGTAAATATATTTATTTTTGACGTTAAGCTAACATTCAGATTGTAATTTGTACAGAATATGAGATAGGAATGTATTACGCTTATGGGAATGTATCACTGCTTATTAATTGGGGTGGAAGCCATTTTTCGTCTTGTTTTAATAATGCATTATTTTGTGTCTGTTTAGTTTCTTGTATTATAATTTGGGGTGGTGTTTGTGCTAGTTGTCTAGGTCAACACTCCCTGCCCCTATTTAATTATAAGTATTTAATATTTTATATATTTCAGATTGTGTGCAAGGGAAAGGTTTGTGAAGCAATACTTTATCCTCTACAAACTTCAGAATTTCAATCTTCCAAAGCCTATTTCTGGGAAAATCTTTTTGATAACCCTCAATGCCAAATGTAAAAAAAAAGAAAAAAAAGAAAGGCAGCATGATTTCTGATGACATTGGTTGTTGTTTCTCACTGTCCCATGGTTCAAACCACACATTCGGGGCAGTTTAATGTGGTTTCAGGATAGTGACCACTGGGATTATATGTGTGTTTGAGTGCGTGTGTGTGTGTGTGTGTGTGAGAAAGAGAGACAACATGTGGTGGAGGGTCTAAACCCTTTTTCTGCTCATTAAGAAAGGCTGTATCTTCAGGGCTTGGAGCTGTGCCTTTTTCTATGCAATCCTACAAACATATTCATTTTGAGAAAAATAACCCATCAACTGATGATCACTGTATTTGCATCAAGGTGTGGACTGTAGAATACATATATATATATATATAAAAATATGGACGTGTGTCTATGAATTTGAAAACAGTCTTACTTTTCTAGTTTTATATTATACAATAAATGGATAAAAATTACACTGCGTTTGTTTTTCTTCATCACACTAAAGCATCCCACTGTTAAAGATTATTTAGTGAATGCATACACTCTTGAAAATTATGGTTCTTTAAAGGATCTGTGGTTCCACGAAGAACCTTTAACATCCATGAAACCTTTCCAGTGCACAAAATAATTATTTATAGTGGAAACTGGTTCTTTGGACTATTCAAATTTCTGTAAAATGGTTATTTTAATTACTGTTCCATAAAGGTCTTTTACCACAAACAAACAGGTAAACGTGTGTAATTTCTGAGTCACCCAGCTGCCCTGCATGAAACCGAGGACATTTCTCCGCATCAACAGTTGCCTCCATTTTGCACCTATGAGTCCGAGCTGGTAGCAGGAGTCTATTTCCAGTATTGGGGCCGCACAGCTGTGTTGCATGGCCAGTTTTAGCACGTGGCAGTGTCTGTGTAAAGTGTAGGGGGATGGCCGGCACGAAACATGGACAAACTGATCTCAGGTCAGTGAGAATGTGTGGTAAGCAGTGGATCATGTTGCTTTTTATGAGAGTGGTGAGTCAGTGTATGAGCTGTACGTTCACTCACGCTGACCATCTCACTTTTACTATGTTTTTCTTTCCTTTATCTATAACAACTCTAGTTGTTTTTCTCTAACCTTTCAGTTCATCTCTTTAATCATGCACTGTCATAAAAGGCTTGTTTTCTTTTTCCGGCCCTTTCTAGTCAAGCTTCTTAACAAGTTTCATGTTTCATGTGCAGATAGCGGGTAAAATATATGCCTTCTCATACAGTATTGTTTCCAGTAAGCGTTATTGGGCCTGTGTCATAAAGCTGACTAATTTGCTGTGGTTAGTATCCGTCCTTTCCCTTCAACGTTCTTTGTTGGCCCACTTTTATCCACATGAAGAAATGGGTCAAACCGAATAAAAAAAAAGAATGTGTTTCTTTACTACTGCTCACTGTAATGCATGACTGGAAGGTGCTGCTATGTTTGTAGTTGTATTAACTTCAGTCATTTTTCTCATCAAGTCTTTTTTATTCATTTTTTTATATAATATTCTTTTGACATATTTGATTTTTCAGCAGTAAGATTGTATCAATTCATTAGTGTTTACATAGACAGGTATATTCCTCTAACTTTTTAACCTCTTGACCTCTGACTTGACTTAATTCCAGTAACACTCACTTCAGCATCCAGTCTTTGATTAAGAAAAATTACATTCAACATTTTCCACTTGAATATCCAGTTTTATTCACAAATATGTCCGATTTAAAAAGTCATTGTGCAGTTTTACATTAACATTTATGATTATAATTTCATTTTATATTTAATTTTGAGAAGGTGGGGGGTCTTCAAGCCTCTTCTTTTGCTCCGATAGTCCCAGCACAAGAAAAGTCGATGGACAAAATGACACCAGAGTGATTTTTTGTTCTTTTTCATTGCACACCTCTCCTATGTCAGCATGACAAACCTTGGTCTCCATCAACTATCTGTTATACCAAGTACACACAAACAGCATTAATATATTTAAATGCTTAAAAAGAACGAGATCCTGTGGCTCAGTGGAAGAGCATCGTGTTAGCAGTGCAAAAGATGGTGGGTTCCATTCCCAGTAAACACGTTAGGTAAAAAATGTTAATCTGAATGCTCAAGTTGCTTTGGATAAAAGCGTCTGCTAAATGTATACAATTATTTTTTTATTTTAATATACACTTTCAAAAAAAGAACAATGCTATCACTGGGATGGACTTTAAGGTAGAAAAGTTAATATTTATATCTTATTTATCCCTAAATAGTACATAATATTGCTTTAAAATGACATCTTAGTACCTCTTGAAAAGGTACTACCCCGATGACACTTTAGACATTCCCCTAGATTCATCTGTAACAACATGCGGTTGAGTTAATGATGACAGAATATTTCTTTTGAGTGGACTATCCCTTTAAATTGAATGAGAGGGAGAAAGTAAACTGCCCATGCAGCTGCATTTCTAATTTGATTCTGCTCAGTTCACAGGCCATGAAGTAGACAGTCTTCCTTGTTTCCGTGGAGGCAGAGAGAGAAAGAGAGAGAAGAAAGAAGAATAATGAGAGAGATTGCAAAAGCCTTGCTCTCCCCTCCCTCCCCTCCCCTTCTCCCTGTCAGGTTGGCTTTGTGCAAATATCTGAATGATCTTGTTCTGCTGTGACCATGGAGGAAAGAAGCCACACCTACTCTCCGCCAACCACAAGCCCAGCTCAGCAGGCACACAAGCAGTTGCACGTTTATGTAACACACACACACGCACACGCACACACACACACACACACACCAGCCCATAGCTGCCCCCTCCGGCTGGAATTTGAATTGTGCACGACAGCGGCATCTTCACCCACTCTGAAGAAGAATACATGGTAATGCGTATTTACTGTGTCCCTGTTACAGATATTACGTGTTACTGTAATTGATTACTATTCATCATTATTATTACTCTATAAATGCACATTCACTCATCTATCTGCGGAATCTGTCTGGTATAGATCATAAATCATAGGAAGCATTTAGACACTTAATATCTGACATTTTCAGTTTTCAAATTTAACAGGAGAGCAACTGTTTGACCAATTTACTCTAAATAATACACTATGGTCTTTTGTACCATTATAAAACTATTGTGAGGACTGAAAGTAAGGCTGAAAGTAATATTTAACAATATAATGCTAGCAAACCTTTTTGAAACACATAAAGGATAAATGTTTTACATTTTTAAATACTGTTGCATTAAGTGTAGACAGAGTTAGCCAGTAAACTTTTCCAATTTGCTATAATTTAAAATGCATTAGCTGGAAACATCTACCTACTGTACCAAAGGCAACAGTAATTACCATAATGGTTACTGCAGGATATTAATGTCAATAAAAGAGCTAAACTTAATAAAGTCTAACGTCCCTTGTTGTATATGTATTTTGTAGTACAAATCAATACATTACGTTTTATCAGTATGTATGCTGGTCTAAAAACACTATAGCACTGGCATTGTTATTACTATGCTGTAGCGACTGAGCGGTGGGAGAACTGTAAACTATCTCCTGTAAGTCCCCATGCTTGCTCAAGCATACCAAATACATTTGACCAAATACAATACCCATACAAGTCTTATGGGTATTCATCCTTCAAAGCAAAGACCATCCAATCATGCAATAACCAGGCTATTAATTTACTTTCCTTTATTAAGTTATAAATTAATATATAGTTATGAAATTGATTTCCATCTAAAATTCTGAATTAGTATTTAAATTGTTATTGTCAGAATACAGTCAATTATTGATTGAATAATGTAAAAAAGAAGCAATGTAGAATAAAAATAAAATAAATGACATTTTATGAGAAATATTTTTAAAGTTAGGATACCTGAAACAAAAGTACTTTGAATGAAAACAACAGTGGATAATGTAAGTTTTAAAGGCAGCAGACACATATAGACTACAGGCTCTTAGAAGTTTCATATAACAGTGAGCTTACGCCGGGTTACATTTGTATCAAAGGTCACTGAGAGTTAATTATTATGAAGGACGCTGAGCCCTAAAGGATGGAGCCAAGACTGTCAAACTTGCTTTTCTTTTTTAAACCTATTGCATAACACGGGATTCGCTATCAGGCACTTCATTCAGATCAATGCTTTTTATACAGTTTTATACGGTGTGCTGCTGTGAATGTGTTCGCAGTGTTTTGGCAGACATGTGACTGTACATAAATTCATGTGATCTTGTATTTGTGTCCGTGTGTGTGCGTGTGTTGAGGGGAAAGGCCCAGAGTGAGGAGCCAGAACAGGAAGTAAGAAACAGACCACACACAGCTGCTATGGAGAGAGTGGGTGTGAGGAAGTGTGTGGGAGCTTGACATTCACAAAAACACACAATAAGCCATATTCAGCGAGGGAGCGAGACAGAGAAAAAGAAACAGATCGCAATATATTGATATGGGGAATGCAGACTGAAAGAAAGATCTTGAATATTACATGCTAAATTCTACGTTTATCACAGCTGTTCACTGGATGTTTATTTCTTTAATTCCCTGGAAGGCTTTTACAGCATTTTCTACAGTTACTCATATTAGCAGGTGACGGTTAATGTCAGTTAGAGGGAACATTGGCATCATGTGTGGCAGGTGGGTGAGGTGTCCAGCAGGCCCAAGCGGGCATGAACAGAGCATGGCGGGCAGTGCCAGGTCCGTCTGTGGTGCTTTCCGCCTGAGCAGGTGAGGAGAATGGAGCTGTGGGAGAGCAGTGCAGAGCGGCTGCAGCATTAACCTAATTACAGGCTGGCCCTGCTAAATAAACACTTATTAAATTTGCATGCTCAAATACACTTCTGGACAGAGCAGGTCACAGTGCATGCAACCCTTCGATGTCACCCAAAAGTCCACACTCTTTCAAAGAAATATTCATTAGCTCTAAAAGCACATGAAGTAATGACCCTGCTCAAATAAAACTAAAAATATGTATTAAATTAAATCATATTAATGAAATAAATATAATTTTGTTTTATCACAAATAAAATGACATGCATCCAAGGTCTTTCCGTCTACAGCATGAAATGCTTGGATAGAATCCAGCACCCTGTGACCCTGCATATAGGAAAAGTGGTTTGAAAAAAAAAAAAAAAAAAATTATTATTATTATTAATGAATGTGGGGAAGTGGAATCCTCATATATGTTATTTAACTGAACACCAACTTATTTTATGTTAGGTTCAGTCACCACAGACCACTCTCTGACCGAAACCTCGAGCTCTCATTTGACTGGTTAACTGCACAGTCACCAAAGGTCAGGGTTTGTCTGCTTTTGTTGGACGTTGATAGCCTCTGCTGGTAGATTCTGTGACTACACCACCTGCCTCTGAAAATCATGTTTCTCCATTGACGGACATTCAAAATGAGCCGTGTTCTAATTTAAGGCACTAACCACTTCGTAAGACATTAACTGAAGTACTAGAGTTGTGTATTCCTTGTGGATTATTGTGATTCTGACGGCACCCATTTACCGCAGAGTAGCCGATATTATTGGTGAGCAAGTTGTGGAATGCTAAGTTTCTCCAACAAATCATCTACATCTTGGATGGACCAATGGTAAATGGAATCTTCCAAGAAATTTTAACTTTTTTTACTTTTCACTATTCCTTAACACAATATATTCTGCCACTTGGTGGCATTCTCGTCAGCCGCCACCAGGGGTCTCCCTCTCGCCGCTCACTAAGGGCGCACATTTTAAAGATCAGAAACATGCTGAAAAAATTTAAATTCTTTCTCTCAGAATTGAACGAAATCCAACACAACAAACAAAAAATGCAAAGAAATTAATATATTTACCTAGCAATAAATATTCAAGCAATATTAACAAAATATGAGTCATTACAAAGAACACACAAAAAAAATATTCATAGACCGTTCAAGAAAGAAAACCCACATGTTTTAAAACTAAAAAGTGTTGAACTGTAGCCACGTATTATTCTGTTGGTAATTATGTTCCGATCCAATGAGATTTGAGCAGATTAGGTTCATATAGAGGCTGGGATTAACCTCCACCCGTACGATAATCCGCGTCAGCATATTTCTTTCACGCGTAGCAACACAATAGAGTTGTTTCTTAATTCGTTTCGAGGATTTCTGTTTGTTTTACCGCGTTCTTCTTGAACTTAGGCACCTTGCAGCTCCCTGTCCGGTCTGCCACGACACTGTCAGATTCCTGGGCTGGACCGCCTTTGATAAGCATCCTATGGTATTTTGTTCAAGATGGCGGTGGCGAGCATGGAAAAGGACGCGATAGTAAGTCACAAATAACGTTTGAAATCTTAAATGCTTCAGATTTTCTTCAGTCAGCCATTAATGTTAATAAAATAGATTTATTTAGTAAGCACAGTGGAAATCCGTATGCATCACATGCAAAGAGATGACTCGTTCATCTCACACCTAGAGTTGAAAAAAACATAATGATTATGTTGAAATGCAGACTTGGAAGACCGCAATAGACAAAGAATACTTAAATCTTTCTGTTCTCTCTTATCTTTTTAGTGCACATTCTGTTTTTTATTTTGTCGAAGTGCAGATGTAGAAGGAGTGCCGTTTTATTGTTAATAATTTGCATGTGCATCTGCATACAGCGCTCGTGCTTTATTGCATTTATCACATTTAAGGGCTTTCTTAAACTTGTAAATCTCGTCTTTATCATCTGAAGAATACCGAAGATGATCTTCACCTTAATAACTCATTCGGAGATGCTGGGCTTATCTCTCCTGATAAAGAAGACATCTCTCGTATTCTGGTAGAGTATGTTTAAAAGTATCGTTGTTTTCTCTTATGATATAGTCTCTGTTACATTGATGATTTTTGTTCCCCCTGATATACTAGACAGTTCCTTTTAGTGGACGGATCAGAGGTGGGATGAGGCCTGGGAAGAAAATTATTATAATGGGCATCATTGATCCAGAGCCAGACAGGTATGTTTTCATATCAAAATTGCATACATTTAAGAATGTGCACATTCTAGCAGTTTAACAGTCACCTTAAATGTTGTCTAGATAGGCAGCACTAAGTTTTGAGAAACCAAGCCTCTTGTTTCAGATTGCACTGGGGTGTTGATCTTCTTGAGACACACTGCATGGGCGTGCACTGCTTAGTGATGATGGGTGTTCGCATTAGCTGTTAAGGAAACAAATATAAAAACTGAGCATTGGGTGTGTCTTGGAAACGTAACATTTTAGTATGTTGATTCAAATAATAAGTGGTAAATCTTTTCATTCACTGCTAGTTCACAATAAACTTATGTTGTTCCAGCCAGTATGAGTTTATCCTCTGATAGGCAGGGTATACTGTATATATACATATTATTATAAATATATGTAGATACATACACCTGGGAACACTTTAGGAGTATATTTACTATAATTCTCAGTCACCATTCACGTTGTTGCAGTTCTGTCACTGCTTTCCTTATATTATAAATATAGAACAGTAACAGGTCTCTCTCCACAGAGCTGGACTAGGGTGAAATGTTATTTTTTTATTAATAAAGTATTTGGTTATTGTAAGGAAGTGAAGACCCAACAGGCATGTTCCATATGAGAGTCTAAGAATGGTCAAGGCTGAAAAGACTTAACACTAATTTGTGATATTACACTATGGTTAAAAAATGGGGGTTTGGTAAGGTCTTTCATGCTCACCAACTCTGAATATGTTTGAGCTAAATACACTAAAATGTTGTATGCAGTAATGTTGTAGAAAATCTTAAAATAGAAAATTTAAAATAACTTATTTTAAAGTGCAACTTATGTGTTGGAAAAGCTGAATTTCGAAAGCCATTACTCCAGTCTTCAGTGTCACGTGATACTTCAGAAATAACTTCTTATGTTGAAAACGGTTGTGCTGCTTAATTTATTTGCTTTAATAATTTTTTGAATGGAAAGTTACTATCACTTGATTAATGTAATTAAACTTGGCTGAATAATAATTAAATTTGTTTAAATATTTTTTCCTAACTTCAGACTTTTAAATGGTAGTGTAGTTGTTTAATGTTTCTTTAAATCTAGTTCCAAAGGATTTTTGTCGCCATAAATATTAATGCATTTAGGAGACATTTTTATCCAAAGTGACTTGCATTTGTGTTAAGGATATTTTTTGGTACTGGAGAGTTTTGCCAGTATTGTTCTCTGAGACTAATTTATTAATGTGCTGGTCATTTGTTTTTTTGAGAGTATAGTACTGGTTCCTGGCCTAAGGGGATGGAGCAGTTTGTTAAATTGTTGGCTTAGTCTTTAAATTGTGATTATGCAGCATTTGAATTAAGCATGCACATTACAGTTCTAATATGTCAGTGGTTAAGTGGTACTAATGTGTCATTTCAGCTCAGGAATTCAGCCTTTCCAAACAGACTGCTGATCCATTAGGAAAGCACTGTGATGCTCACTCAGTGTGAGAATGGGTTTCAATGCAGGCCTAAATTACTACATAAAGTAGATGCATGCTATTTCTCTGTAATGTTTGGTATATTGGCACACAGTTTGTAATGCTTCATGCAACACTTGTCATATTTTTATGTTTACTAATATGGTTATGATGACATAACATACGAAACCTATTAGTACACATGAATAAATCTTGAAAAAAAGAAGACCAAGAACATTAGGCAGTACACTGCACCAGAAATTGGCTGTTTACATGCTTAAAGTTTGTTTTCTGCACAGCTTTGACATCAGTTTGACCTGTGGCCACAGTGAGGAGAAGAACGATGATGAAGAGCTCACTGATGTGGCCCTTAAACTCAGTGCAAGATTCACTGAAAGGCAGTTTCTGAGGAATGCACGGGTTTCTGGGAAATGGAGTGAGGAAGAGGCACCCATATCTTACTTCCCCTTCATCCCGGACCAGCCTTTTAGGGTAATGAGCTGAAACCCTGACATCTACATGCTCTCTAATCTGCATGAAGCATGAGTCCAAAGTAGTGTGCAAAACTAATGGTAGTTGCTTCATTACCGCTGTTGTGTATGCAGGTATCTTTTCAGACAGAAGGAAATATCCAGTGATATATATATATTTATATATATATATGTGTATATATACATATATGTATGTGTATGTATGTATATATATATTAGTAGTCAAAATTTGATCCACTTCAAATATTGACTGCTGTATATAAATCCAGAAAGTGTGACTGCTTTTGCATGAGTGTTTATTCCTTTATAACAGCCAGTTACTAAATTATTCCACGTGGCGGAGAGTTGTACGACCAAAGTGGTTAGAGATGCTTGAAGATAATGAGTGCTTATTGTTTGTAATCTGGGCTGAAGGCGAACCAAAAAATGGGTCACTGTTGAGCTGAGATAAGCAGCCGTGCAGAGTAAGACAAGTGCTTCCTTTCAGCACAATGTGTCTCGATGACTGACAAAGGATTCTTTTGATTTGATCTGATTTCGCTCTTTCTCTCCTGTCCTTTCCCCATTGATACAGATTGAGATCCATTGTGAGCACCAGCGTTTTAGGATCTTTGTGGATGGACACCAGCTGTTTGACTTTTATCACAAAGTAAAGTCTTTGCCAGCCATTAATATGATCCGGATAGTTGGGAGTCTTCAGATCACCAAGCTGGGCTAACCAAGCACACCTGAGCACGCGCCAGAAAGGACTTCTCACAGGTGACCATCTGCACCTGTGCGTTTGCCGCAGCTCACACAAAGACATCAACAACATCTGCATTTCCACTTCTCTTTTGCCCTCTATCCTCACATTGTAATGATTTCTGAGTATTGTATCATAACAGGTTTGATGAATGGTTGCAATATCAGATGTGTGTTTTCCAGTATCTTTGCTTCACATTGTAGCTTAGCCTATTTGTTTAGCTTCAATACTTTTTCAGGGATCGCACACATTGATATGCACTCTGTGGCAGTAACATACAATATGCCACTGGGATTTAGCTGCTCTTCATAGACACTGCCAGTGTGCTTGTTCTTGTGCTCTAGCAGTGTAGGTTCAAAATGATCCAAAACTCAGGAAATCAAAAAAAAATGGTGATTTTACTACTTCACTCTGATGAGAAATTTGCTTTGAATTATGATGAGTTACTCTGAAATGCTTAGGCTGCTAGAATATAGGAGCTCAGATTCCACATTTTGCTGTTCCACCTGGGTTTGTTTGTGTTATTTAATCTGAATAATTAAAATATCGTGGAAGGAAGATGTTATTTTATCTCCAAATCGTGTAGCAGGGTTGTATGGTAGACGTTTAAATAGAATACCTTTCCTGTCTCTGTTCTTTGCAACTACACATTTTGGGTGATAAAGAATGCGTTCCACAGAAATTCTTTAGAATGTAACCATAAGGGTCATTTAATTTTGAGGTAGAGGAAGTTTTTAATTTTTGGAAATTCGATCATCCAGTAATCTTCTTCCAAGCCAGTACTGTATTTAATTACAACAGTGTAATGTTAAATCCGGAATGACTTCAGTGCAGCAATTTAGCAAAATATAACTCCGCTTATATCTGTTTACGCTTTATTATTAGCACCTCGTAAAAGGAGCAGGTATAACAGGGCTGAATTGTTTCTTGAATGTACTGTCATCCACTGCTTCGTAATAGCTTCGCTGTGGGTGTAAAGTGAGCATCTTTTAAAAAAAAAAATCTATTATTCTTTCCTCCTCCTTCATACTCCTTATGTCACTCCTCTTAATATATAAACACATAGTCAGTGGTCAGCATGTTTCTGTATTCAGCAGTGATTTTGCTGAGATCCTCTGCCCCGTACTCCCACAATGCTGTCCACTCTTCTGCTCTTGCAGGATTGGATATCCTATCCAAAAATGCTTCTTGATTTGCATTAATCATACACATGTTCACTACCATTCAAAAGTTTAGGGTCGGTTAGAATTTTTGAAAGGAATGTTTTCAAAAGGCATCTCTCATCAGTACTGCGTTTATTTGATGGGAACTGCAGTAAAAACTTTTTATTTTTATTTATTTTTTTTATATTAAAAAAAAAAACATTTTATTTTAAAATGTAGTTTATTCCTATGATGGCAACGATGAGTTTTCACTCCAGTCTTCAGTGTCATGATCCTTCAGAAATAATTCTAATATGCTTATTTAATGCTCAAGAAACATTTAATTTTATTAAAAACTAACTAACTTTATTGTGAAAACTAAGTGGTATTAATTTCTCAAAAAAACAAACTAAAAAAACCTTCCTGACCCTAAATGTTGAATGGTGTTGAATGTAGTGTGGATGAATGTGCCCTGCTCTGTAGTGAAAGAGTCAGCAATGCTCCTTATTAGTCAGTATTACTTTATATTCAGTATTATGGTCACTATTGTAATATTTTTAAAACTATACTTCTAGTCAGTCTGTGTCCTGGAATACATGGACACGGAGGCAGTGACGGATGAAGTTTAAGGACTAATGTTTTGTCTTCTTTACTGATCCATCTATGTGACTAAATTTCATGTGATGAAATAATTCTATTATATGCCAGAGAGTACTTAACACCAGCCAAAGACATTTGCCCACATCAGCGTCTGGTCAACATTGAAATCAGAATATTTATTAAAGTGCAATATTAAAGATCCTTAATCTGCTGAGAAGGTACTCCTGACCGAAAGCTCCAGCTAAATGAAGTATTGTACATTTTATGTGAAGTAGGTCATTTTTATACTTTTATGTCTGATTTTCTCTGCAGTTGTTTGTGCCTCAAAACTCGTGCAGAGATGGTTTAATCGAGACTGAGAATCGGTACTGCAGCACAAGTAAAATGCTCCTTGACCACACACCCATCTGACATGTTGTGGCAAACGAACTTTGATATGACATGCTTATCAAATGAAACCTGGTCATCTAGACCAATATTATCCACTGAACAGTATTGCTATTTAACTGCTAAATCTGTAGTGAGTTGTGAGCTTCCTTCTGTGTGGTGATGTTTTAACAATTATACGGTGACTATTCTTTATTTTGTCTCTGAACAATGAGTGTGTGTAAAAATACACCTGGATAACTGAAACATGGGGAGGGAGAATATGTATTTACAAAAATAACCGGTGAGAATGAACACACAAGGAGAGAATGCCAATAGTGTTGACTGTGCTTTAAGAAACCTTAGTATGCTAATAGATTTTGTGAATGTATTTGGCAGACGCTGTTATCCAAAGTGACTTACAGTTCATTGAAGTTGCATTTCTCCCTATGATCCTGCTAGTATTCTCAATTACTGATACCAGTTCTAATGCTTCCATCTTTATTGCTCTTTCTTGTCTTGTATCTCAGAAGTTACAGTCTTTCAAACTGGTTCACATATATGAGGGTAGAAAATGAATGTCCTTGTTGTAAACCATTGTTCTGAAGCCTTCGAACTTTGGATGTAGATAAACTAAACCGGGCCTCTCTATGCTTCATTTATTTATATATATACTTTTTTTTTTTTGCTACTGCAATCATGTCTTGACATTAAAGAGGGTGTTTGTATGGTGGTGTATGTGATATTTAGTCTGAGTTTTCACTGTTTTCCAGTTCGTCAACATTTTAGTTGATTTCTTTAGATTTTTCCTCTTTTGGATTTTCAGAGCTTTGCTTTTAGAGCTTAATATTTCAGTTCTTTTATTTAAAGATAATATTTCAGATGTGTTTATGCATTACTAAAGTGGCCCATTGCTTAGAGTTAGTTTGTGATGTTGGATGTAGGTGCACAATTATTTTCATGAATTAAAACCTGAGTTGGTTCTGTGTGCTTTTTTTGAAACTTGGTAATGGTATTCATCTCAAATCTGCCAGAAATATGGCATTGTTGTTTGGGATCTAAAATGGTATTCTTACTAATGATTTACACTAACAGATTTCATTATGAGTTGCACTTTTCAAAGTTATCTTTTTTTTTTTTCTTTTATTTGGTAATGCACTTAATGTGCGATTGAAGCAGGTGCTGCTATATAAACTAATAAAAAACAAGCAGTAAATTCATAATTTGCCAAGGTATGAAATATTGTCATCCAGCATCCCCTGTAAAATACTTCAATGTGTATGGTACAACTAAAGAGTAGCATTTGGGTGAAAAAAAGTATGTGATAATAAAATTGTGCATTACAAATCCCTAAAAGTACACCTGTGGTGATTAATTCTGTTTGGACATCTGGATAAACATAAACAAGGTAATATGTGAAAGCAGTGTGTTTTGATATTTAAGGCGAGATTTTGTGAATTTTGTAACTTCCATGAATTTCGGTGCTTTTCTAATGGATTTGCAGACCAATAAATCAATCCTTACAGTCTTTGAAGTCATTTAATGTGTCCTGTGTACGCTTAGCATAAGCTTCACCTGATTTTTTAAACTGCTTGGCGGTTTACCAGTTCAAACAAAACGCAATACCGCAAACCGCATCAAATTCTGTAAATACTCTACATTGCAAGAATAAAGTGCCCTCTACTGGTTGGTTTCTTTCATTGGAGAAATAAATCATTTTATTTAATTGACTGTAATATGTATAACATGTTTTGAAGCCATAATTAACATTACCCTTGGATCAGCCCTTATGTATGTTATACGTTTTCTATGGGCAATACAAAAACAGCAAAGGCAGTGCATTTGTCACAATGACAAGTTAACTCACGAAAGTGACCAGTAGAGGGAGCTATACGCGCAAAACATTCCCGTTGCCATCTATCTTTTCTATATAATTCTAGTGTTAAAACCATAGACAGTAAAAGAAAACAAGCCCTACGTCCCAGTGCATACTGTCCACCCTATCTGCCCTGAATAGTATTGGAAATTATTAATTTCACATACAATTTAGGATGAATAGTGTGCACACATGTCTAAGGCTATGTCTAATAAAAGTATTTAAAAGGAAATATAAAATCATTAACTCTTTTAACATCTCTGAAAGACGTGTAACGTATGTGTTTGGTTCAATGCTAAAAAAAAAACCACATGCCTATTCATTATTGGTACTGAGAGCAGTCGTCAAACAATAAAGGAAGGGGAGTTTTAATACAGTATCTGGCATCCCGAGTAGGCAGTGACGTAAACATTGACGGGCAACCAGTGCGACTCCAGCGTCGCAGTGTTACCGTTGACCCCACAGCCATGTCGCTGCTCTGCAGATCCACAGGGTTACTTCTAAAACACAGTAAACTGCTGCAGTCTGCATTAGCTGCAACAAGGCAATGCAGTTCAGGTAACAGAAATCACGTCTCCTTGAGATTAATGGCTTCTTTTTCAGTGTCGCTCTCGAATTTTGCGTTTGTTGGAAACTTGCGTCATTTGCCTGCGCTAGTTCTGTGACTCCTGAATGTGTTATACTAGTTTCTGCAACTTAATAATGGAAAAACTGAGCTTTATAGTAGCCGCAGTTACATGTGTGTGCGATTGTTTACAGTTGAATCATATTTAATAATAATAATAATAATGTACATATAGTGCGCATACTAGTGATATTTCCACAGTTAAAAGCCACGACAACTTGTGGACTCTTATGAGGTGATATATATGCTAAATCAATACTGTTTTAAGTTATTTTAAATTGCATGGATCCATTGTGAGTTAGTTTGACCCCGCCTTCATATCTACTGCAGGTGGCCAGTATCAGTACATACTAGTTGACAAAAAGGGTGAAAAGAACAATGTTGGTTTCATCCAGCTGAACAGACCCAAGGCTCTGAATGCTCTCTGTGATGGGCTTATGGTGGAGGTGGGCAAAGCCCTTGATGCATTCGAGGCTGACAGCGATGTGGGGGCAATTATCATCACAGGAAGCGAAAAAGCCTTCGCAGGTGTGAAACCATCTGTCAAATTAGTTGTGTGTTATGTAGAACTGTTCTGGATTGATTGTGTTTTATTGACACTTTTGCTTCATAGCTGGAGCTGATATTAAGGAGATGCAGAATCGAACTTTTCAAGAATGCTATGGTGGAAACTTCTTGGCACATTGGAACAGGGTATCAACAGTTAAAAAGCCTGTTATTGCAGCGGTCAATGGGTTTGCGGTAGGTGAAATATTTAAATTCACCCATAAAGATTCCCCCTTGAGTGATTCAAGCATAAACATAAATATATTTTTCTGTCCAGCTTGGTGGAGGATGTGAGTTTGCTATGATGTGTGACATAATCTACGCTGGGGAGAAAGCACAGTTTGGACAGCCAGAAATCCTGCTCGGGACCATTCCTGGTACAATAATGCATCAGTTTTTTAATGTTATGTTGAATAATTGGTGAAGAACAATTATGAATGGGAATACTTAAAAAATAAAAAAAATAAAAAAAAATAAAAGGCAGCTGAAATGACATGATTTATTTGGCTTCAGGTGCTGGTGGCACTCAGAGGCTTACAAGAGCAGTGGGGAAATCCCTTGCAATGGAGTTGGTTCTCACAGGAGACCGAATCTCAGCTCAGGAGGCAAAACTGTCTGGTTCGTCTTTCAAACTTTCTTTTCCACTATAGCTTCTTTCTTCTCTCAGTTTAAGAAGTGGAATAATATATTAATTTCCACAGGTCTGGTGAGTAAAGTGTTTCCTGTGGATCAGCTGGTTTCAGAAGCGATCAAATGTGGAGAGAAAATAGCCGGTAATTCCAAACTTGTCTCAGCCATGGCAAAGGAAGCTGTTAACGCAGGTAAGAGTTACATTAAAGAGATAGTTGATACTTTTATTGTTGAAATATATTCTGCTCACATTTCATGAATTACTTGCTCATGCATCCAAACCGGATTTAAAAATACATATAGTCCTGTGCAGCCATTTAGAAACTGAGTTTAATTTCATCTTTAATTACAGCATTTGAACTGACTTTAGCTGAGGGCAATCGACTTGAGAAAAGATTGTTCCATGCAACCTTTGCGACGGTGCGTCACTTTTTTCCCACTTATTCATTTCCTTTTTTTTTTTTTTGAAGAAAAAGATGACTTCATTCTTGCTGTGATCTAATTTTCAGGAGGACAGAAAGGAAGGAATGACTGCTTTTGTTGAGAAGCGAAAGGCTGCATTCCAGGACAACTAAAAATCCAGTGGAAAATATGGTGATTTTTAAACCCTGGTGTTTAGTTTGTGATCAGATGTGGTTATTAAAATACTTTGCCTTAATTTTCTTATCAAGTGTTCAGGAAAAAAAACACTGGGATCTGTACTTTTGGGTTGACAGACCTACATGTAGTTCAATGAGCTCATATTTAACTTGGTTTCTACATTACCCATTTCTAATTAATGCCTGGGTATTGTTGATTGTCTGGTATTATTACCTTAAAACCTTCTTTGCTGATACACCATAAATAGAGGCACCCAGTATGGTAACTGTGTATAATTTAAACACTTGGTCATGCTTTGTACTAGCATACACTTCAGCAGTTAAGAGAGAGAACATGGCTTTGCCATAACCTTTCTAAATTGTTTGTAATTACTGTACAACACTGATGAAGGTTTTACAAAACCCCTCTGATTTGACTTTGTATGTTGATACGGCGAATATATGACTAAAATGTATGGGAAAAGACGTTGCAATTCCATTTTGTACCCTCTAGGTGGAGCTGTGGATGTATTTTCAGTCACTCGTGCGACTTTTTCATTGATGTAGCCTCATAATAAAGTCGCTGTAGTAGCCTAGTATTTTTGATTTTTTTTTTATGATATATCTCCTGTTTGACAATTTATTTCAATGTTATGTAATTTTATTAAGTGTTTTCATCTGATATAGTGCATAATAGGCACAATAGACACGAACTATAGTGTTTATAAATACAGCGCAATGCAGGTTTCGTGCGGCTTTGTGAAGTAAGTTTGCTTATAACCCACGACAAGATCAACATATTCATAGGAAAATATTTAAAATAACCTAGCCTTGTTCTTAGAAACGAGTTCATTTTTTAAAAAATATATTAAAATATAGGCATACATATCACTGTATATTGAAACGATGGTTTATAAATAACTAGCATTTTCAGCTTATAGATATGCTCTTTTTAATTTATTTTTTAAATTCTATTTTAATAACTTGCTATTTGTATCCCTTTTTCAATAACTTAAATGCAAGTTATGAAAACTATCGCAGCTTTTTAAACTAAACCGCTCAAACTTTCTAGTTAGCTATTGATGAATAACTGCAATGTCGTTTAGTCATAACTTTCATCAGGTTAAAGATCACCGGATAACTTACAACCCACCTTTACTCATTAAACACTGACTATTTCATGTACAGCATCCAGAAGGACCACAGCAAATGTAATTAAAAGAAGAGGCTATTCATCTCAATTGCATATCAACTCGGAGCATTTTCTCACTTGAAAATCTCGGCTTTTTTTCGCACGGCGTCTTTCCAAGCCCTCAAAAGTCCATAGCCTAATTGATTTTAATTTTCATTCAATATTCCCTCAGACTCCAGCTTTCTTCTCAGCCCCTGGAACAAAACTTTTAAAAGAGGAGAAAAAAACCGTTCTCTCCACACACCGCAGCAGCACAAAGGTCTCCTTAAAGACAGCAAAAGAGAGGGTCCACTTTGAAGTCTATCCCCTGCTAACGAAAGGTCAAAATAATAAATGTAGACCGAATTGAGGCGCTCAGCGCAGACAAAAGGGGCAAAACGTTACATTTTGGCAGAGGCAGCTCCTCATAGCGTGATAAACTCATTTAAAAAAGCAGAACCAAAGCGGGAGCAGCATGGTTCCTCGGTAAAAGAAAAGCGCTTTGAACTGATCAGACAGTCTTGGCTCCTCCGAATGTCTTTTCTTCCATCAGTCTTCCATCTTTCCACTTTCACTCTACATTTCGCAGCTGCAAAGCCTCCACACACCTCTTTTGGAGCAAATTTCCCTGAATTACAACCACATCACCAGCAGTTCCTCTTCATCAGTAGCAGCTGCACGTCTAAGTGTCGTTCTTCATTTAGACGCGAGTTTAACTTCAATTAGCTTTCTAATTTCTTTTTTTCACAAATAACTAGATAAGGGGGAAATTCTCACATTTTTCTTAATGACATAACAGTTTGTTTAGACAATAAACATTATATTTATTAGCATTGGATCTTGTGGGAATTTAACACCATTGTTGAACGTGTAGTCAGGAGCAATAATGTACAATTTCACGCGCAGAAGGCCTGTGCGCGCGGCTCTTTGAAAATCAGTTTAAAGTGTTTCAGTCACTCCGCAAATTATGGACTTGAATACTCGAGGAAGGATTTTTCCTCAGCACTTTAGACTACCTTTATATCACGTTAGTCTAATGGTTCACACTGTGCGCAAAATTACAATGCAGTAGCCTACTTTGTCGTCAGACGAGTCACAACCTGTGAAATAATGATTTTGTAAACACCTGTTGATATAAGCTAATCTGCTCTGCATTATTTTAAGATCTATACGCATATTACAACTATGCTACTCTAGCATTTCCACTGATGCTATTTGGTATTTTTTAATGGGTAGTAGTTTGCTAATTAATCATTTATTTAGCCTAGGCCTATGTTTTAAATGTAAATGCAAAAACAACTATAAAGAAAAATATCGAGTGGATGTCATTAACCTCTCACGCAAAAGCTATTTCTGTTTGCTTTCTGATAACTTGACTTTTAGGAAATACATTTGCATTCTGGGTTTCTGAAAATGTAAGAGGTTATGACTCAAAAAAAAAAAAAAAAAATTAAACTCAAATAACACAATAAGTAATTTTATGCAAAGACAATGCTGAACATAAATATGCCTTCTCATTCTGAAACGGAAAGTAAAATTAGACATGTATAACCAGTCGTGCTTAATATGAAATAAATAGTTAAAACTAGGCTGCTGTCACGAGTACCCAGAGGTACGCAAATTACGTAAGCTATTCGAAACGCAGGTTGCGTTAGAGACGTACTGTAGCTCTACCAATTGAAATACAATAAAAGGTCACATGATTCTCCACAAACTTTCGTGTTCTGTCACTTGTTTCGAAATGGTTATATTAAAAGGAATCCCGTCCATAATTACGCCTGAATTATTGTATGTTTTGGCGCAAATGGGTCATGGAGATGAACTAGGTAAGTCGTTAATGAGATCAGACCACAGTGTTTCTTTTTACGAACGTCACGGCAGACTTCTGAAGCCTGGCGTTCATGTGTCACGCGTCTGATATCTGGATGAATATAGGACGATATAACGTACCTGTTAGGATAAATATATCATGTCATTGGTTTATGTAAAAACGCCACGGATAAATCCCAGTTCGTGCAGTAAAGCGTGAAGTCCGAAGGCTACTCAGAACCGCGCAACTTGCGCTTTCATTTCGATCATCAAAATGTCACTCAAAACATTTTGTAGGCTGTCTCTCATAAAAATGTCACATTTTTATTATGTCTAAGCCAAAGCACATATCCGCAAATTTGGTTCCCGCGGATGTTGTAAAAGCGTTGATTTTCTGTCCGTCTGTAGCTTTGAGTGGATCTGGTTTGTCTCGTGAGCACAGACGAGACATCAGTGCAATACAGTTATAAGAACTCTTATGTATGGATTGTCATGTATCACTGTTTTTTTTTTTTTGTTTTTTTTTTTTTTTTAAGTTCTTGCAGACGCAAATTTTCCAACATCATCTATTTGTAAATGTGGTCCAGTGGAGATAAGAACGGACGGTATGTGTTCTACAAGCGTCTAGACTATTACTAAATAAAGCAGGTATTGTTTCTACAATAAAACTGTTAAACTAATTGCATGCATATTCGTAGTTAAAATAAAAAAAAATAAAAGAAAGATTTTGTACATTTCTTACACTGTTTAAAATCTCATGTTGATTTTTATGGTTCTACAGAAGAAATGATAACTGATCATTTGTAGCCTAAGTTATAGTTGCAGATCTACTTGGCCCAAAATAATTCTTAATATGCAACTGACATTTTTGTCACTGATTGCTGTGCATTAAGTTGTTTAATCAAGTATATGGTTTTACTTTTTAAGGTGTAGGTATACCAGAACTTCTGAAGGCAATTCTGAAGCTTTTTCCTCTTTATACCTATGATGATTCGGTGGGTAAGCTATAATTATATTTATACCATTATCTGGCATCTTTTATTTTTTAATGGCTATACCACAAATTTCACCTCCATTTCTTAATGTATGTAATTTATCATAATTGTAGATTGTGTCTGACACTAAATAAGGTCTGATTTGTTAGGCAGCTGTCATGGACCTTGTGCACAGTGACAAATTTAAGGGTCTGAAAGTGCCGGTATGGGACCAGTACTCTGACCTCCTGAAACAAGCAGGATCAGATGTAAGCTATTATATACATAAAGGGTTATAACTCATACGATGAGGTCTATTCATCACTGCTTAAATTATATTTTCAAAGGGAATATAAATAATTTGTCCAGCACATAAAATATTATCTGAATAATATAATATTTTACTTCAAATTTCATATATATATATATATATATATATATATATATATATATATATATATATATATATACATTAGCAAACAGTCTTACAATTTAGTATGCTTTTTTTTCCTTTCAGGGTAACTTCAGATTTGTTGAACGGTTTGCATTTTATGAGCGTGCCAAGAAGTCATTTGCTGTAGTGGCAACTGGGTGAGCATTTCTATTTATGATCTATGATGGGTCTGCTTAACAATTACATGATTGTATATTTATGTTTAAGAAAAATAATAATTATGGATGATCTGTATCTGTCTTACAGGGAGACTGCACTGTATGGAAATCTCATAATCAAGAAAGGTGTCATTCCGCCTGGTGAACAGTGCTAAAATAAGGATGTTTGGTACAGCACATACAGAAAACGTTTATATATATGTTATTTATTTAATGGCATCATTTTAGATTTTGTAATTGTTCAAAAAGCTCAAATTATTTTCTCTTCATGTTTTCTGTAATGTGATGTTGTAAAATAAGCAGTAAGGCAATTTCTTTAATAAATAGATTAGAGAAAATCATACAATAAAATACTATTTGAAAAATACATTTTTCTTTTCTTTTTTTCCCTGAAAGTTTTGTGAAATGAAAGTCAGTTCTGTTTAACCTTTAAATATTTAATCTTAAACTTTAAATATAACTGGTCAAATTGATCTTTTCATGTCCAGCATATGAATCGCAGTCCACACCTGCACTTTTCATTTTGTTGTGCATTGTTCTGTGAATAAACAGCTGCTTAATTGAGCTCTGTGAATGATCTGTTGTTAGGACCGTGGAAAAACTGTATTTTTCTTAATCCTTGCCTTATTAAATACTTTTTCTACTTTTAAATAATTTTATTAAAATGTATTTCATTTACTTTTCATTAAATGTGCTTCAATGAAAAAAGTGATCAATACGCCTTATTAATTATGGTCACAGTCTTCTCAGTATTGATGAGTTTGAGACATGTTAAACAGACAAACTGTTTTATTCTTATGTTCAATATTAGCTATATTAAAAAGAAATCATGTTAAAACACATTTAATTTAAGAGAGCATTTGATTAAAACTCTAATGAATAAACATTCAGTATTACAATCCTTTAGACATGACTTATCTTATCATTGCTTATGATAGAGGGCATCCAGGTCTACCTCTGGCTCTGTGTGCACCCTTTTTGGGCGAATGGGGAATATGTTCATAGGCAGAGCCTGCTGGTCAGACTGATGTCCTTTAACATCTGCGTGGTACAGGTCATCTTTGTCCTCTTCAGGGCTTGAGTAGATTGGCCTGACATCACCTCCAATTACATCCTTCTCTTCTCTCATTGGCTCTTCAGCTACATCAAACATGCCATGGTATAGATCATCCCTATCTTCTTCTGGTTTGTCATGCATCCGTACCTGATTGTGTTCCAGTGGCTGGAAATAGTTTTCAGGCTGTTTTCCATCAGCTGGATGTTTTATGTCAAAGGAGTGGTAGAGAGCATCTTTATCCTCTTCAGGTCTGTCATATTTCTGCTGTATTTCTTTTTTTACGGCTTTCCAGATCAACATGTTGGGATCGATGTCAGAATCTGTAATGTCCATGTCCTGTGGTGGCTCCACCTCCTTCATTCCCAGGATCATCTTCCCACTGGGGTGATCGAAACTACAATGGATAATATCTCATTTCAATGATTTGTAAATATTCTTACAGATTTATTATATACAGACCTATTTAGATCCTTCAAAGTGTGCAGAAGGCAAGACTTACTCTATAGTGTCCTGAACTGCTTTGCCCAACACTTTTTCCTGTAGGACAAATGTAAAAGTAACATTATTAAATGTATAATATTTTTATATTTAAAAGTAACATGTCAAACATTAGCATATAGATTATATATATAAAAAATGTTTTTTTATAATTTAATTAAAAGATGAAGGGGTACAGCCTACTCAGAAATCACAGATTTATATATTAGAAAGTTCATTAAAATGAATGTTAAATTATTTACATCCTTTTCATCTTGTTCAAAATGGCAAGAAGGGTCAGGGCAGACCTTGTAAAAACAGTTGTAATTAAAAGCGATTATAGCCATTGTTTATTTTTTTCTCTGGTAACTTAAGACAGTCAAAATATTTAGCTGTAAATGAAGAGTGTCCATATTAAAAGTAAAACATACCCTGGGCCTGTATGGCTTGGCTGAAGTGCTGAACAGCAGCACTGATAGGCAGACTAGAACAGAAAACCTTTAATGTGGGAAGCAAAACATAGGGTGTTGAAGCTCATGCTTTTAGCTTAGAGAAAAAAAAAAAAAATAAAATAAAATATCCATATGTAACAATGAAGCTCATCAAAACTCACCTGATCATTGTGGTTCCTCATACAGTGACAATCACGATGAAATATGAAGGGTGTTTTACATGGAGCTGATGATAACTGTCTTACCTGTAAAGATCAAAGTTCAGCAATAAACTGAGTTTAGGGCTGAACTTTGTGCAAGGAATTCTGATGTATTGTTTTTTTAGTGTGCATATATATATATATATATATATATATATATATATATATATATATATATATATGTGTGTGTGTGTGTGGGGGGGGGGGGGGGGGGTGTGCGTGTGTGTGTGTGTATAGGTAGCCTATTTCAAATTTTATACGTGCATGTTATTAATTATTTTTGCTTTGCTTATGCTTAGGCAGCTAATCTTTCATTAAAATAATCTCTATGCAACGCTGCGTACATAGATCCCCCGATTAAAATTATTTGGTAGGCTATTATCAGCAATTCATGCCGAACACTGATATTATGTAATATCTGTCGTGATAAAGACACTCCTTACCTGTCAACATAAAGTCGAAAGTACAGACCAATTGAAAACAGATAATCATTCGCAGT
Source organism: Carassius gibelio (assembly GCF_023724105.1). NCBI lineage: Eukaryota > Metazoa > Chordata > Actinopteri > Cypriniformes > Cyprinidae > Carassius > Carassius gibelio. The sequence goes on along the minus strand of NC_068408.1, from coordinate 14,756,582 downwards.
TATCTGACCTACAGTATATTGTCAAAGATTAATAAATTATGCGCGTGTAGATGACTGAATCGGCATTTGGACTCAGTTCCAGAGTTAGGCTATTGCAGACTATCCCTGTTTCGTATTTAAAGTTTATGGAAACACATTAGGACCAGTAGCCTATCGAATATTTAATAAATTAACAATGATTTAGTAGTGACATGATAAAAAAATAAAATAAATAAGAATAACGTAAAGCCTCTAGCATTTTTATTCAACACGAAAATCCTGACGTTTTGGTTTTAATGATGTTTGAGACAGACATCCGACAACTAGACGCGAATAAATGCAGTAGGGTCAGGTTTGGGTTGAGGATTAAGGATTAAAGGTTAGTTAGACTTCAGGATTCTGCCAAGGCTCCAGCCACCCAAGTGGTGCTCTTTTCCCAAGCATCAAATAAAAACACAACCCTGAGTCACGGGGTTACACGGCGCTCCGCCGCAAGATGCACAAGAGCTCTTCAAGTCATTTCCATCGTATCTGTGTAGCCTATAACGTGTATGTGAAAACTATAAACTAATCTCAGAGGTCACTAAAAGTCACTATTTTAACAGCACATGCTGTTGAAGGTGGACTTCTGTTTATGGAGTAAACTTGGATGTTAAATTTGCTAATTAGTCTAAACAATAACAAAACAGGAACAAAACCTGAGGCTTAGTGTGTGATGAACCACAAACTAGTTCATGATCAGTTTCAACATTTTAAAAGTGGAAATTATATATTTTGTGATGCATTTACTATACATATTTATTGATTATATTTTGCATTTAACTAAAAATTGTTAATGCTTCGGTGGCAGGGCAAACAACTGCAGCCAAGAAATCACACTAAAAAGCCTCTGAGACCCAGAATTGGAGTTGATTCACATTCCAAAAATTGCTGCGTGATAGGCCGCACAGCATCATGTTTGTTCAGAAAGCCCCTTTGTAAAAGTGATTGCTGTCCCACGGTGACTAACAGCACCCGTGCAGACGCTCTCATCTCCCACGGAACTGAGTCAAAAATCTGTGCAGCAGCAAACAGCGTCTGACTGTGCGGCATGAGACTGAGGGCAGACGAGCACTCTGTGATCTTAATGCCAAGTGCTTGGCCTCATTATTAGGCTTTTTGCAGGATCAAGAGCGAGATGATGTTTACTCACGGCTCGAGTGCAGACAACTTGAGTCACGGTCTCACTCTCACCTGGAAGGCTGTTTCAAAAGGCTCTCAGCTCAGGAAATGTGGCACCTGAGTTCCTCGCATGCGGAATTTATTCCAGTCAGTGTATTAAACAAAGCCTTCAAGGCATCTTTGTAGGAAACATTCTCCCTTTCTCACCGCTGTGACTGTGCATACCTGTAATTAGACAGATTGTGATTTTAATACAGCCGAAACCTGTGGGGCCCCATACTGCGCTTTGATGCTTGTTTCACAGCCATAATACTCAAGTGATTAAAACAGAGAACGATTAAACCTGCCTGGTTAATGAATACAAATTATAGCATTATCTACATTACATAGTCTTGTGGACCGTGTTATGATGTCTATTTGTTGTTCTAAATGAATGAAGATTTGTTTTGTGACAAATTAATATATGCTCCCCTCATAAACAATCACTAGAGAGAACACGTTTGGTAACTTTATGAAGCAGACTTATGCTGTTCAAACCACAGGAAATAGTATAGAAGGAAAACATAAGTGCAACTAAGAGGAACCTGAGAGGATACTGTGTAAATCAACAATCAAATGTCTGTCATGTCTTTTTTTTTTTTTTAAACAATGGATTATTTGTTTAGAGATAATTTCCATCCCAAATATTCAGGGCACATGTAAAGAAACATGCTGCAAAACATCACACTGAACTAGTCAAGTTTATGGGATATGACTTTTAAGTTGAAAGGTATTAAAGCATAATTAAAAAAAATACCCTGCAATTGTATATTTAGTATACTGAACTGGTATACTTAATGTCTGCTAAATTGTAACAACTCATTTTATACTTTATTTAAAATGAGTTGTTACACTACGGAAGTAGTGCTGAAGTCAAACTAAAGACATTCTTAATTATATTTGATTGTGTTAAAGCAGAACTATTACAAGGACTTCAGGTACACTTGAAATATCTTGCATTTAAAAAACAATATTTTTCATAAAAACATAAAATCCTCATTGATGAAAGTAAATCACATTTTTACTTAACATTCAAAAGTGTGCATTGTGCACGAGTGGTACTCCAAATAAAGTTGAATGATACATTTTATATCAGTAAATCTCAAGCCATATGTCAGTAAATATGTTAATAGATTTGAACTAATACTTAGTTCGAAATAAATGTATTTTAAACAGAATACTTTTTTTTTACTCATTTTTTTGCGGGGTACTGTCTTGCCGAGTTTAAATGAGTTGCTGCAGCATTTTTATGGTTATGAGGATTATTATTATAAGGTCATGAGGGTTATCAGTTATCTTAAACAATAAATCCTTAGCGTTATTACACTAAATCTGTTTATCAGAATAATATTTTTGTTGTTGTGTGATCACCTTTCTGAAGTGAGCAAATAATCTCTTTACACAAATATGCTGATTCTGGTTAAAGTTTACTTTATCTTTGCAACTGATTTTCTTTACCCAGAAGTCCCAGAGTAATGTTATGCACTTTTTAATATTGCAGGTCATTCATACTCTGCTAATTCTACAGATCATTGTATTACATTTGATTTTATTATTTTTAATTTTAAAAAGAATGAGTGAAGTTTCTTAATATAATGACCCTCAAAATTCCTCTGTGGTCAAACAGTGTAAATTATTTTCCAATTCAATAAAATGTCTATAAATAAATACATTTTAAACAATGACAATTATTGTCTATTTACTTTTATTTAATACTAGGGTTCCCAAGATTTGCATTGTGTTCTTAAGCTCTGGCAGTCCACTAATTTATCTTAATAACAGAATAAACTCAGGAACACATATAACTTAAAATAACATTTTGTGTAAAAGGGCATCGATAGTAATTTCTGGTCCTGTCAGAAATGTGCTACATGTGGCTGATGAACAGCCACACCCAGCCAAGCTGGATTTAATTAAATTGACACTGCTGTGCCTTTTGTCTCCATCAGCCGCACAGTTGCTGAGTGACGGACTGTAGGAGCTAATGGCCCACGGCATGGAACTAAATTAAGTGCTACAAAGTATTTATTGGGGCCAGTTATGTGGACCTCGTGCTTGATCAAGCACCTTCTCTTGTTGCCAAGGTAATCAGGGTTTGTATATAGAAACATTTCGGGAGAGAGAAGCACTAGAGTGGTTGTGTAAAGATCATAGACGAGACGTAGTAAACAAAAACTAGAATAATCGACAGCATCTCATGATCAATAAAACATGAATGTGCCTGATTAAGACAACCGCTAATCATGCCTACTGCAATTTCATTTAATCAAATGTCAAACACCAAAGAACACGTGAGACACATTGCTGACCTTTAAGTGTAGACACTTGACTCACTGTAAATCCAAGTTCCAAATGTTTATGTACTCACTGTCACATAAACCCGTATTGAACAGTTTGTGGGCAGTCGTCACAGCTACTGGGTTTACAACCATCAATGCAAACGTATTTTCTTGACCCCTCTGCAATAAATGAAGAGCATTCGCTGAAAATACACAAACACTCAGTATTTAAACAAAAGTTAAATATGCTTCGAGAAAATGCTTTGTGTGTGTTTAGACAGAGCTCTTCAGAAGTGCCTAACGCAACAAATTTACTGCTAAGAACTAGCTGATTTATTAATCAACACGACTACATGAAACCCTTAACCACAGATGTCAGCAACATCACTGAAGGCATATTTCTATACCCCAAACTCCCACACAAACCATATGCCTTGTGCAGACATGATGACTTATCAAATCTAAATGAAATATCTTGATTTAACAGCAGCACAGACATGCATTTTTCTCTCATAACTTTCAAGGGCCGACTAGATATGATCTCATTTACTCATAAAATGTAAACCTGGATTTATTTTTCTTGGGCTGCGTCCAAACTCCCACTGTGTATGTTCTTCTTTGAGTCTCTCCAGGAATGTTCCAGAACTGTGTGCTGCTCAGTCACTGCGGCTAACAGAGAAACACGAGTTCTGTGTGAAACTCTGCCTGCGTTCACTGTCGCATATGGAGCGCTACAGCACATGCCTAAACCACACATTTATACGGCACACAACACTGATTGTTTTTACTGTCATTGCAGATGTTTAAATAAAGCAGAATCAACTGCAGTGTGGCAATGATACACCTTTTGTTGCTGTAGGTGTCAGAGATTTATTCAAATTACTTCGAGTGATGGTATTCCTTTTTATATTCTGTAAACCCTCATTTTAAGCTTGGCCGGCACCAAATATATGCAAAGTCGATTTTTAATTTTTACTAAATCTGTGGACTAAGCACAGTGAAAACAAGCTGATTGATTTATTTGTTCTGGCTGCACATTAGCAGTTGAACACTATTTGTTTTAGTTGGTCAAAGAGCAGTCTGTGGCATTGGACTCAGACAAGCATGTTACCTACATTCCATCATGGATGTAACTCTAGCAAAATTGCTCGCCTCACTTTAGGAGTCAATGTGTCACCCAAGTCTGCCTCTGTTCAGCATCTCGCCAATTAATGTGGATGACTATTTTGACGTGTCACTGTAAATCTGTGAAACCACAGGTTGTATTGAATTGTCAAAGCCAAATATACTTTAGGTACATTAAGTGCTAAGTGGCAGAAAATGATATTTACTTGTTCATGCTCTCTATTCTAAAGGACTTAGTTCATGCCAGATTTGACTGGGTTTGATTACTCAGCATTCATGACTTAGAACCCCCTAATTTTCAGACTAGTGGATGACGGTGCATTGAAACACGTTAACTGATTTACTGCTGATGGTGTTTTCATCTTGTAGCAAACTACAACAGATGTTTTCTGATTCTTTTCTGACTAATATCGTCATTAGTAAGATTTTATTTTACCTACTGGTCAGGTCTAATTTTAATGGCACAATTTGTAGCTAAAGTTGTATTTTAAGCTAGAATTCTCATACCAAGCCTTCTCAAAAATGATTGTAAAATCAGTTGTATTATCAAAATAAATGTATTAGAAATTCTAACCAAATCACTTTATGTTACCATTATCAGCAAATGTGTGTTCATGAATTTATAGCTGCAATGAAGTTACATTATTCTGTATAACTTTAATTAATTGTTTGGTATAATTTGTATATTTTTTTAATTGCACATTGAAAACAAAATTGTGTCTAAAATGTATCTTTTTTAGTAAAACAAGGAAAAAATAAAAAAAATAAAAAATATTAAGAAAAATGTGTAATTTTTGTAGTGTGCTAAATGTTTTAGGTTAAGTAAAAATCTGCTAACAAGCCGAACATGTTCGTTGACTTAAGGAAGACAGACTAACAAGTAATGTCTCTGATTCTACAGGGCAAAATGAAGAGTAATAGCTTTAAAAAATCAGACATCAGTTACAATCTGAACATCTTTACAAATCACATTGGCTGGAGGTACACCTTTGCGTTTGTGAAAGGGGAAGTTGTTTGGAAATAGTTCCAAAGTTTTGTGACTGCAAATGAAAAACAGTAGCAGACATGAACACCACTAACTTCCTCCTCTGAACGAAGGATGGCTCCATGTCGTCTACTTCAACTGTATGAAGGTTTGCCTATATTGGATCCATGTGTGTCAGTTTTCCCTCGGAGGCTCTGGAGACTCCACTTTCTAAACATACTGCCACCCAGAGGACATGTACATCTACATGCATTGCAAAAACGGGTGGTAGAATTTGCTGAAAAGTGAAGCACTCCAACTGATGATGAGATATTCATACTGAAACCTGGAGAGAGAGAGAGAGAGAGAGAGAGAGAGAGAGAGAGAGAGAGAGAGAGAGAGAGAGAGAGAGAGAGAGAGAGAGAGAGAGAGAGATTTTTTGAGATTTTAACAAAGCTTTATTAACTTTTTTTTTTTTTTTTTTTATAAACACTCAATTATCTCACAACAAACATCCCCCCCTCCTCACAAAAAATAAAACAAAAAACAAATTAAGTACAACACATTGCACATACACAATCATACTCATCACAAAAAGAAAGAAGAGAGAGAGAGAGAGAGAGAGAGAGAGAGAGAGAGGCTTTTTCATTTGGACAAAAGCTAAACATTTATATGGCAGATCAAAGCATTGACTGATTGGAGAGTCACAGGATGAAACTGATATAAAGAAAAACTGTATCCAAAAACAATATAAAAAGTTGATAAATACTTAATGTTACATTTTCTTATGTTACATTTTTTTATTACATATATTTTATTGTGTATATATAATGGCCTGGTGAATACTCTGAAAGAAAGAATTATGTGCATACAATTACAAACTATTTTTTAAAGTGGAAAAATTGAGTTCTGTACCTTTTCAAAGTCACAATATCATCATTAAATGGATTTAAAAACCATTAAATTAGCTAAACCTGTTTGGAAGAGGGACTCGAAAACCCCTTACGTTTATTAGTAAACAATCTATCCAAAACTAAGCGTAGCTAATCTCTAGCTTTCATCATTGTAATGGGAAGAACAGTAATTGGCTACTTTGTTTGACCTACTTCAGAGCACAAATATTGTCATTAGTCATAGACCAAATCCTTTAATGACATCCTGTCATTATGCTGAAGCTAATATGCTAATGGTACAAATGAATTATAAAAGAGCAGAGTTGGTTTTCATTAGCGTTCGGCTCTTAGTGAATAGCTGGGGCACAATGCTTTAATCTAAACCATGCGTGCTTTCATTTAAACCGTGGAGAAAACGAGTGCCAGCTCAGTTTGGATAAGGCCATTTCTGGTGAATCGCAGGCAGGAGATCGCAGTTGGATTTTGATTTTTGTTTTGTTAGAGTAATTATCAGAATACTCCGAGCCAGCCTGTGCATTGCGTAAATCACACAGGGTAAAATTTAAACAAATAGCCACAATTAGTGGAAACCTGTCGAATTAGGTGTAGCATGTTTATAGTTACTAAAAACGAATTAAATGAAACAGAGCAATTCGTTTGGATTCTGTCCTATCTGCTTCTGGTCTGAAAAACCATCACACAGTCCTGTGGAAACACGACGGTTGGTTAGTACATTTCAGAGTTAAAGAAAACAGCAGTGACTTTGTCACAGCCAACCACATTTAACAGTATCCTATCTTCACCTGCCGTGTTTGCTTGAGAATAATCACCGTACCGTGAGAGCGGTGTTAAACTAGTGTTTTAAAAGGAACAATAAAGAGTAAAGTGACTCGTGAGCTGTCAGCAAATAATGACTGCTGGCAACTAACCGTGACACACTCGCACTGGCATAGGTATGGAGTCCAGTGTGTGCCAAGAATAAATTATCTGTCTGTAACTATTTAAAGGCAGTATTATGGTGTGATTTATGCACAGAAAACTGCATTGTGGGCTCGAACATTTTCCAAATGCTGCAGCTTGCAGCAATTTAAATTATATGGGGGGAAAACCACCAAAACGACTATTTGACTGTGGTCCCATATTGAAATTGATATATTTATATGGATTAATTTGGCTCAAAGGAGCAGTTATACATTTTTGAATCTATTTAGGGACTGCAACGGTCCTTCACGGTAAACATTTCACAAATTCTACACATGTGGAGTTCACGGTCCATGGATGGCATAACTGAAACTGAAAACAAAATGCTTTGATTTGTTTCAACAGCATTATTAGGCTTATTCTTCTTTAATTAACACTGCAACTGGCTGACTGTTGCATGAAATACAGCATGTGTGTACATATATCCTAAGGGCCAGATTGTGCTAATGTTTTTTGAACAACCTTCTGTTTCTTCAACTGAACTGATGTGTAATTTTCACATACCATGTGATGTAGTCTAAATCACATGGCCTGTACATAAAGGTCACTTTTTCTTAAACTGATTATTCACACATTTCATGGAAAATGAAGGTTGATACGCTGCATATGATGACTGATAAACTGTCAACAAAGTAACAAATGGGCTCTTGAATAGGTTCATTCAGGGTAATTAGGCCATTTTTCCTTCTCATCTCAATGGTGTCTCAATTTCCCTGAATTAACCCTGTGTTTACTGAATTTTGTTGAATTCACAGTTGAAAGGAGATTTAAAAACATGCAGAAATGCTGTTAGTACTGCTTAAAAGAACCAAACTCAGAACCCTTGAAGAAACAGTTTACCCAAAAAATGAAAATGTGCTAAAAATGCATTCACCTTTTGTCCAGACCATCCAAGACGTAGAAAAATTTGTTTTTCATCAGATTAGATTTGAAGAAATTTAGCATTACATCACTATGCAGTAAATGGGTGCCATCTGAATGAGAGTTAAAACTAATTTGTTTATTACAATCATCTTCACAAGACATTAATTGGAGGAATGGAGCTGGGTGGATAACTTGCGGATTATTGTAATGTTTTTATCATTGTTATTTCATGCTATTTCAGCTGTTTGGACTCATTCTGACGGCACCCATTCACAGTAAATAATCCATTTGTGGACAAGTGATGCGATGCTAAATTTCCCCAAATTTATCTACATCTTGCGTGAGTACATTTTCAACCAATTTTCATTTCTGGGGAAGATATTCTTTTACATTTTTCCCACATTTATCAAGATTCATGTGAACAGCTCTCAGACCTCTGAAATGATTCAAGTGTGAAAGCACTCTGAAATATGCATTCGCTCAAGGATGTGGCCACAATGTTGGATGAGTTGTTTAGCCTCTGTTGTTACGTTTCCCTTTTTAACAAATACCAAATGGGATTCGTTTATTATTTATTTATTGATAGAGTTGAACCCTATTCTTAAGACAGTTTACATAGAACAGACCTTGTACTTATCCACTGATCTGTTTAACTAAATGCTTGCTGGAGTCTTTTGTTTTGAAAATATTTTGTAATTTAGTACTGCATTAGTACTGTAGAGGAGCTACTATTTCAATGACTAGCACGTAGCCACACCATTTTAGCCATTGTTTTTAATGCCAGGGCTGAGGTAATGTTGACACTAAAAATTTTGTTATTTTCATTTGGTCATAAGTACTATATAGAGGATCCCATGAAACTCAAAAAATATTTCCAACCTTCAGCTGGTTGCTTGACGTAGCAATTGTGCTTATGAATATACTCCATATAGAGAAATGTTGGGAGGTTACAGTCACGGTCATCCACATACTATTTGGGTGTTACATTTTCTTTACAACCAAGTTAAAGAACGCAATGGAAATATGCATGCTTTGTTCTGTGGTAAATTGATAAGTACTGTCTCCAGTGTCAGCCAAGGCCGCAGTATATTTCCACATTTGCTAGGCATGTGTGAGTAATTAGAAATAACTCATTTGGCAGACTGTCTGGTAATAGTGAGGAAATCGGCGTAATGTTTGGCTCACGGACCTCGAGGCCATACAATTATCATTTACAACGTGTTTGTTTTTTATACACAACTGCCATTTGCTAGATACGCCTCATGTGATGGAAGGCTATCTCAATTCATTGCAACAACACCTTTCAATCTCTTTATGCTATGGGCCAGTGGAAAAATGAGTTGTGCAATGATTCAGTTTCAACATGGTTTCAATATAATATATTATGCTTATTATCTCTTCCCAAATTATTACTAATGAATAGAAAATAACAGAACGCAGAAGTAGAAACTCTTAGTAGTAGCCTATGGCTTTTTAACCAAATGACAATTTGCCAACTGGGGTGTTGGGTAACATGCTAAAAGATGAAAGGTATTCTCAGTTTTATGACTGATCGTTGCTTGTTATCTTGACTTGTCATCAGTTAACTATATTATGCATATGCTAGAGTCATTAAAATTGGTGATTATTCTAGTTTCTGTAATCTTCAAATTTAACTTGCACATCCAAAAACAAACAAAAAAAATGGTTATGGTAGAGGAAAAGACCCCATCAATTAAGTCAATGAGCAGTAATTAGCGTAATTAGAAACCTTCCCAGCATATAATAAAAACATATGAGACAGTTTAAACTGCATCTTAAAAGTGCAAGAATTACAAGCCATTCACTAAGACCTCCATGACTGACTGACGACAATATAAAATTTTATTATGATGAATGGTCATGGTGTCTATGCAATAAAATCACATTTGATTTTCATTCCAATACATGCAGTGGATGAACATGACAGAAAAAAGACAGCCCTTCACCCAGCTACTAGAAGAGTCTAGCTAAGATTTACTGATGACACAGACCAAGACCAAGCAGCTGAATAAAAGAAATGAATAACATCTGCCCATGAAAACGACACTCATGTCATGAATGAAGCTTGTGTAAAACTTTCTCTAAGAAAGTCTCTTAGAGTCTGTTCTAACTGTGTCTACTGTAATATCACTTATGATTTACGGCAAATGTCCTTAGTCTTTAAACATCCCTGCCTGCGATGTCCAACAATATATGTCACCATAAGTCACAAAAACATAAATTTACCTTTTGAGTAATTCACATTGATCTTTAGATTGATCCGGGTTAGAGTAAACTCTGAAGTTACTAACTTAAATGGTTAGTTCATCCCAAAGTTCTCTTATTAATTGCTCACTCTCATGTCTTTCCAAACCTGTAAGACCTCCGTTCATCTTTGGAAAACAAATCAGGATACTTTTTAATGAAATCGGAGCGCTCTCTGATCCTGCATAGACAACAACACAGCTGAACTTATCCCAGGACCAGAAAAAGGACATCAGTAAAACAGTCCATGTGACATCAGTGGCTCAACTTCAGTTTTGTAAAGCTATGGGACTTTTTATGAGCAAAGAAAACAATGTAATTTTTTTCAACAATTATTCTCCACAAGTTTCCATATGTGCACTTTCCCCTGAATGTAATCAACATAATCAGCGATGTCAACATTCAGGGGAAAGTGCACACATGCGTCGTAGTACTCTCCTACATTTATTAAAGATAGACCAAGGACTTACAGGTTTTGAACGACATGAGGGTGAGTAATTAATGACAGAATTTTCTTTTTTGGGTCAACTATCCCTTTGCCGACATTTCTCAGTATGGTGACAGTTTACGAAACAGTCCCACAAACAACCTACTTTTCCCAATGACTTTATTCAGTTGATCCCAACCGGTCCTCTCTCATATTAAGAAGTCGACTCATTCTAGTGAATCAACTCGCTGGGTGAATCATATAAGCAATGTACACAATTATTCAGCATCTTTGTACTTGTTTTCCTTCTCAATGAGGGTGTTGTATTATATAGAATAACTGTTTGCTGCCTGAGTAAGTTGTGAGCCTTTTTTAGATTCTTCATCATTTTAAACCACTATTGACTTTTGTGCCAGATTATGGCTGTGATTAAATAACTCATTATGGAACAGAATTATAATTATTGGACGTATAAAAAAAAGAAATAAAAAAAAGTACCATTTTCAGTTACTTCAGTGTAGGTAACTTTTTGTTTGTTGGAAGTTCTTTGTTGCTAACAAACTTACTTTTTTCAAATATAGCTTGATTATAGATTGAGTAGGATAAGCTTGAATCTTTACAAGTTTTAAAGGAGCTTCCCTAACACATCTTACACCAGTGTTAATGGTTGTAAACTAAAACTCAACAGGTCTTTTAGAGGCATTCCTTTTCCAAACAAAGTCATTTCCATCCATTTGTGTTTATAATGACAGATACCGGTTCAAGCAAGACAACAGGCCCACATATTATTTTGGATCTCATTTGCTTTGAGCTCCACAGGAGCAGTGGGAAAAAAAGCGAAAGTGGAGGAGTTGTATTATCAGAGGCCCTAACTCATCTTTAGGGGAGCTCGAATCTGCCCATTGTCTGAGAATAGGAGCGAGCCCCACACTGTGGCGCCGTGCATTTGAATTGCTGACATAGCAGAAAGCTGTCTGGGTCACAGAGTCACCTGGCACCAGCGGTAATGGCCGGCGAGGCAGGGCATTTGGGGGGGTGATGGTTTTGACGGTTGCTACGTACAGCCACTGCCGGGCATCGGGGCCATTATGGCAATGCTGAAATGCTCCCCTTCTCCGTGATGACAGGCCAATCTTCCTCCAACAATATGGTGTAATTTGTGAGGGGACCTCGCTGTGAGAGTGAGGATGGGTAATTAAGGGAAGAGAGGACAGTCAGGGACACACACAAGCCAACAGTGATGACAGCCATCAGCTGACTGCTGTATGGAGCCTTGTTATACGCTCCATCATCATGGAACTAAACGCTCCCTTGACCCGGCGATGAGCTCGGAGCGAAGCTTAGTGGGGCGGGTGGCTGAGGGGGGCCGTTCGGAGCCTGTTCTTCTCGGGGGAGAGAGAGGAACCAGAGAGAACAGTGCGGGGAGCATTGTCCCCCGGCTTTCTCGTACGTGGGAAAAGCCTTGGAGTTGTACAACAGGACGTTATTATGAGGCCTCGTTCGGACCCCCCTCCATTACTGTTACTGGCCAACAAAGCCAGCTCAGTCCCAGAGCCCAGAACTGACATGCTGTGGCTGAGCTCTCGCCACAGTTCTAACTGCTGAATTAGGAACTTTCATTTGGCTATTAAGTCATGAATGGGATCTTCCCTCTACTGGCTCTTTAAATGTGAGGGCCTTTATGCTTTTCAGGGGAGTTTAGGCCCTATACTTAGGGGAGAATGATTGGCTCTATTGTGGACTGAGATAATCTCTCTTGTCACTTAACAGCTCAGACTGCAGTCAAAGAAATGACACAAAAGTCCTGTTTAGTGAAAAGGCCATCTCTAACACTAATACACAGCTTGGTACCCATTTGTGTACTAAATGGACATTAAGCTGCTTAAGTACAGAATATGATATGACTTTAAGCAGTGAGGGAAGTTACTGAGACTAGTCATAATGTCCATGTGTTCATGGTTCCTGCTGTAAATCTAACATATACTTACATTTATTCATTTAGAAGGTGCTTTTTTTCATATCAGCTTAGAAAAAAAGGAAGCAATATATAATGAGGCTGGTAGAGAAAGAGCAAAAGTGAGCATAGTTTTTTTATTTATAGTTTTTTTAATTTTATTCAGCAAGAATGCATTATGCAAAAATGCATTTCTAAATGTCACAAAAAGATTTACTGCCTATTCATCAAATAATCAGAAAAAGAAAAGCATAAGAAAACAGTATATTACAATATTTTCTGTGGGATCATGTTACACTGAAGACTTGAGTAATGATGCAGAAAATTCAGCCTTGCCATCCCAAAAATAAATTACATTTTAAAATATACAGTATCAACACAGAAAACAGTTTTGCAGTATTTTTGGTAATGATATAATGACTGGTAATGTATAAAGATTTTTTTTATATGAAACAATTAATTTTATTATATCATTATTTTAGTGCTATTTACAATTTAAAGTAATGCATATACATTTACATAAAAAAATCCTATATGAATAAAAATGTACTATATATGTAGGTGTTAGAAGAGCAATATACATAATTCAGACTGGAAGCCTTTTATCCTCCTTCAGTGAGAATGGAGCCTGTTATTCCAATTGTTCTGAACAGCATCCATGGTTAATCACAGTGGCCAGAGTTCATCACACTTGAGGTTTAACATCATCTCACTGCCCCCACAAAGTTTCAGTGGCTTCTATCTTTCTCCAGTGCTTTACACCAGAGCAGAAACAAGCCATATGAGTGTGTGTGTGTGTGTGTCTGGAGCTGCTTGGCACAGTCATGGGCAGACTGTGGCTTCCCCCTCACAGACAGCGCACTTTCAACCACACTTCAACCCTCATATTCACCATGAGACCACTGATCTGCTGACAGATACTTGATTTACGATGGCTTTGCAGATTTTTATTGCAAATTTTAACGTGACACAAACCACTCATGGAAGTCATTTTGGCGGTGACGGCTGTATTAAAGTACTTATGTTTTGCAAAAGCAATGGATTAATGATATGCTTTCTACATCATCTTCTCTGGATTTTAGGTCCTGTTCTGTAAATGATGACATTGCATCAGTCATCATGTATCTCTTAAAGGGATAGTTCCCCCAAAATGAAACATTCTGTCATTATTTACAGAACGACTTCAGTGTTCTGCAGAAGAAAGAGATGCACGTAAAGGTTCAAAGGGCAGGGGGGTTGTAATGATGCAAAGGAAGAACCATTTGGAGGTCCAAAAAGAACCTTTCTGTGTACAGTTTTTAGAAAAATCTTAGTATGAGGAATGTTGTAATCATCTGAAGAACCTTTTTCATGATAAAGAACCTTTTGTGTAATGGAAAGTTTCAAGTTTCTTCATGGAACCATCAATGCCAATAAAGAACTTTTATTTTCTGCGATTGACATGAGGGTGACTAAATAATGACTACATTTTGGAATGAACACTTCTTATAACATACAGCACTGCTTTAATGTACCTTTGTGATAAATGCATTAAAAAGTTATTAAATGATGTTTAAGAGGGTAAACTGACCAAATAAAGGCAATAATGTAGCCGGTGGTGTGAAGCTGGACAGTAACTGCTGAAAGCTCAGTATAGAATAAAATACAGCCATGCCTACAGGGTGCCCTGCATTTTAACGTCCCCTTAATTAGGCTCTTTTAAAATGCCTAATTATACATTTATTGTAGTTCACAAACACAGAGAGGCACTCACACACACACAAACACACCTTCCCTGCCACAAACACATGCATAAACATATGGTAACGCTTAAATCCATTTAATAGCTATTTACTGTGATCTGTACTTTTTTATTTAAACACATTTTCCACTCTGCAAATGCTATTTTTTCATAAAACCACTTTTTTTCTGTTTTGAATTACATTATTATTGTGCCAGCACTTAGAACATTAGCTGTTACATCTGCGTGTGAAGTGATGCACTTGTGTATTGGAAAAAGTCAAACAACAATTACCTCCGTAAGGCTGGAAGAAGCTGATGTCAGGCTATCAGCCCCTGCTCTCCTTAGCAACACTGGGCCGCCCTGATAACAATAAACGAGACTCTCTCAGCGAGGAAAAAAAGGCTCTTTGGCAGAGCGTGAATCATGCAGTTTTAATAAACAGTCATGAGAGCTGGCCAGGCTCAACCTTTGAGGTCAGCGGTAGTTCTGCCATCTACAACGAGTCTCGATCGCTGCGCACCGAAGGCCTTCAAAAATGAAACCTGACTCTGTGGCAGCACAACGGGACATGTGTTCACTCTTACTCTAATATGAAAATGGACACTCATACATTCAGCTGTGACCTGTTTTATGGTTTTACACAGTCACAGAGCACTATAACCTCTAATGGGACACAAACCTGTGCCACAGAGCCATAACACTCCACCAGCTGTTTCACAGGGAGAGTGACGGCGAATCTTTAATAACTTAAAAATTCAATCGTGCATGGAAGAGGAAAAGCAACGAGTAGCAGAAACACAGACACTTCACAGTCCTTCTAACCATTAAACTGGTTATGTTATAGCTGTTGGACTTTTTCTGACATGAAATTCTAGCATATTGCATCAAATTGTATTATCTCAAATTTATATGTAATATTTTCATGTACAAAACAGGATGCATAAACAAGCACGCTACAAATCACTTCAAAATGAGCTCATAAAGACTCTGTAAATAATGTTTTGTTTAAGAGGATGACAGATACAACTTCAGGAGGCCTAAAATGGCCCATTAAGCATTTGGTTCTTTGTACTTTTGGCAGGAGAATAACAGCTGGCAGGCTGGGCACTTCTCGTTTGGCGGCTAAAGAGGGAAGAATTTGTTTTTTTAAGGTAATTACTCAATTCAGAACTGACATGTACCTAATTGATATGGAATATGAAACTGCTTGTTAAATATACTTTGCTATTGCAATCAATCTAATGAAAAAAGATAATAAAAGTAAGCTGCATACCACATTTACATCTGAAAGATCTGAAAATGTTTTCATTATACTTTTGCCCCACGGTATATTAAAGTATAAGTAAGTTAGGGTGTTCTATAATTCATTTGAATTAATATTGCAGTAATATATGGCAAAAATGACTGATTGTGTCCTACTTTTCTCAAGACAGTAAGTACACTCTACAACACCACCTTTAGAAAAACATAAAAAAGCCATAGTTCCTGTCATACTCCACCCATAATTCCCAGACACTGTAGAAGAAGTGATCTGTGGGTAGAATTATCACACATAATGTCCTTGAAATAGGGGAATGAGAATTGTACTCTGTGGCTATAATCTCTTACTGATATATTCAAACTATGTATTTTTGGCTGGAAGAAATGCACAACATTTGAGAACACCATTTTTCATCATTTTCTTGATAGGTGATTAACTGGAGTTTACCAGGACTCAAATGACACACATTAAAGCACGTTTTATGTGTATCCCTTTTTGTCCTTTGGCTGCTCCTTTGCTTACATGTAAACTCCTGATCTTTTCAAATGCACAAGGAGATCTGTGGGATGTTTGTTAAACAAAAAGCATGTGTTAAGAGTCACAGGTGATTTGTTCAACGGTGCGTTGTCAGAAATTAATGCACTATTAATGATGTCTAATTAATTGCTAAATTTAATTAATTACTCTTTGTCTAAACTAAACGGTGATTGAGCACTTTGTCAAGTCTTTGGCCTGTAACATACATCTAATTAACATAACACTGTTGAGAGCAACTTAAAATGGCTTTGAAACACAAGGCTCACGTTAAATTTGTTTGAGAACGAATCAAACAAAACTATAAAAATATTTATCATCTAACAAATGAAGCATCATGTGGTAAAATCTAAATTAACTGGCCTTATTCATCACAAATGTATTATTTAATCTGGCTTACACCAGTTGTTTTATGGATCAGATGAAGTAGAAATAGCTTCTGTTAAAGTTTTTTTTTACTTTTACAGTGAACAACAGCAATAATTCAGAATGGCCACTCTGTGCATCTCGGTAACTGTGAGGACAGAGTCAGCATGGGGTTGAACACATGGCCAGCGCTCAGTCAGGTGAAAGTGTCTCCCCCATGCTGGCGTCTGAAATACCCGTCTCCAGGTCCCACTGTGGCCCCTGCCTGCCAGCTGGAGCCCCCTGACCTCTCTAATGCAGTCAGGTCCAGAGTGCCGTCACTGAGCAATACACAGAAATGAATGAATGGATAAATCAGGACCCTCTGAAGCCCACTGGGGTTAATATACAATGTAAACACTAATCTAATATTAGATGAAATTTGAATTTAATATGACCTGACCAGGAAACATAAAAAATAAGATCAAATTGGATAAAAATCACACTAGCACTATTGCACGAATACGGTAAATTCAAATCACTTAAATGCACATTTTGGTTTGGCTCTTTCAATTTCTCCAGTTTTCCCAATTAAAGGGTCTACTTGAGTTAGATACTTTAAATACAAATAATTGAAACCAACATTTTTTTTGTTTGATACTTAATTTTGTCCAATTTGCAAGGACATAACTGCAAATGTTACCATAGGAATCATTTCTAACTCATCTTAACTAACTCATTTCTAACTCTTAAATTCAGTTTTGTTGATGTAACCTAATGTATTTAAGTTGATTTAGGGAATAATTATTCAAATTAAATTATATTTATGCCTTTATGAAAATCAAGGGAAAATAGTCAAAATAATAATTTGGAAGTTACCACATGAGGCAGATTTTTAGGTTAACGGAATAGTTTGCCCAAAGATAAAAAAATTGCTGAACATTTCTAAAATGTAAAAATCTAAATGTTTAACATTTAAATTAATATTATGGATAGAATTTGCATATTTTAGGCAGAAGCAACGGAAGCTAAAAATGTCTTGATGAATTTATTTATTAAAAAAACACAGCTTTTAACTTCACAAAATATTAATAGGTTGGCTGGAGTCATGTGGATTATTGTTGTAAACAATAGTTTGAACTCATTATTACGGCACCCATTAACTGTAGAGGATCCATTGGTGAATAAGTGATGTTATGCTGAATTTCTCCAAATCTGTTCAGACGGGGAAAATCTAGTAAATTAAAAAAAAAAATCTAGAGTAAATTTTCAGCAAATTTTTTTGCCAAACCATTCTTATAACTTACACTCTGGAATACAAAAAGCAAAAACGACAAACAGACAAATTAACTTTTTGTGGAAGTCAAAAAGAAATAAAATAAAATCACACAAGTTGATATATTTCTCCAAAAGAGCAACAGGCCAATGTATTGTTTTCTGAAGTTATAGAAACACAATGTCTATGACCTGTCACTGACAAAATTACAATGCTATTTTAAATCATTATGGGTTATTCAAAGGAGCCAGAATGGATTGGACACTACAGACCCAAAAGCTCTGTGGAGAATGTAACTCTGGAAAGCAGACCTGCAGGCAGACAGTCGTAAATTCCCCTACATGAAAACCTTTCTTTCCTGTACTGATATCTCCCTCTTAGGCACTAAATCTTCACTGTTAACTTGAGGCCATTAGAACCAAACACAGGGATTGCTGACTAATTGATAACGTTACGATTTGAAACATTCTCAGAGGCCCTAATTGAAAACATTAGGAGGAGGCCTGGAGATGTCTGGGGAGCGAGAGGAGGGAATCGAAGGGGGTCTTTGATCTTGGAGCTTGTCTGTCATCCTGTTTTCCTTCAAGGTTTCCTGGTTTGTTTCAGTAGACTGAGGCAGACTCTTGGGGACAGGACGTTAATGGATCACTTAAAAGAGACCTATTCTTTACGAGGAGGCTAAAGCGTTATCAGCTGGGTTAAAGACAGTCAGGCCGCAGAACTGCATTTATGGGGGGAGAGGGGGGGCTGACAGATAACCCTACTGAGTATTACAGTAGCTTTTTGTTGCAGGGGAGGAATTGCACTTTTCAGGGAGGAAAAATGGGAGAAAATCATTGCAGAGTTTAGGACATTGTTTGAATCAATTTGTCACATCGATGCAAAACCAAGTTTTTACAGAATGCAAGAGCAGAACGTAACGTAATCATGTGTTTGAGGGTTCATCCAAACATTTTACAGAAAAAAACAAGAGCCGTTTTTAAAATAGGTGCTTAAGACATTAAACAACAGATGAAAGATTGGATTGGATCTACTACAGCTGACAGAGTCAATTAAACCTTTAACGTCCCAAACAATATTTGACATAGAATCATGCCGTTTTATTTAAATGATTAATAAAAAATATTTTAATCAAACAATCATCAAATCTTCCACAGTTTCAGAGATAAATGTCGTCTAAGGGAAACTTCGGCTAATGCTGTGTAAAAGTTCAAGCAGTAACATTAACTGAACTTTCTTTCAACCTTATCAAGATAAACATTCTTATAACCTTGGAATGAAACCATTCTTCATACATTCAAATAATACTACGGGAAAGTTCGACAATACTTATTTTGAGTAAATGCATTAATCTAATAATGAAGTGCAAATAAAATTTGATGAGTACAGAAATGTCTTTAAAATGTACTTAGAGTCACGAGACACTTAATTATTCAATCCTATTGAATGGAAACACATCGAGCACATTATGTTTTCCTATCATTAAGCTTTGTAAACATTATTTCTAAAGGTTGTATGACAGTTTAAAATGCCCCCCCCCCCCTCCACCCTGGTAATATGAACATTATGAAATATATTAGCAGAAAAAGGCTTGAGTGAGTAGTTTTACATAGGTTCATCTTAATGTTTTCTCAGCTTTAGTATAAGTAAAAGCAAATAAGTTATGTGGGTCTTTGTTTGGTCAAATTCTAACACATTCTAATCATTGTTGTCTTTGCAACGTGAAATCTCCAGGTAGGCAGCACGGCTGCTTATCATTGAGATAGACTGACATCAAACTTGCAGTAAATTTACTGATACAGCCTAATATGAAAATAAACTGTCAAGAACGTTTGAATTTGATCTTTGCCAGTCCAGCATTCTGAAATCTTTACACTTGATCCAAAGCACCAGCAGAAAATTACTTTCTGTCCAGAGCATTTGGATTACAAACGAAGCCTGAATAAGGTGGGATATATCATTGTCCATTTTTTTCCACTGTGAATTAGCAGCAGTTGTCTCAGTTGAGTAAAGACGGCGCAGAGGAGGACTCCTCTGAGTACATAACACAACATGATTCTCCAAGCTGTCCAGGCTCCGGAGCACAGTTGGCTTTGATAATGGGATTCCAAATCACAGTTGGCTTTGAGCAGAAACATTTACTTTAGAGAGATTTTTTGTTTGCGTGTCAAAGCCCCATCCATTCCAATGGCTCTGAATTATAGTGGAGATCATGCTGTTCCAGCATGAAATGGTGCCTGCAACTGAAAGATCAGATTTCATGAATTTTGGTCTTTCATCCTTATGAAATAAATGTGTGTGCCGTCTCAAATCGTTATGATAGATCCTAGGTTAAAGTTTGCGTAGAAAGTGCACTGTATTCTGACAATTTTGAGAAAATGACATTCAATTGTAAAAGCAAATTTCACTGAAGAGGCAATTTGCTGAATACTAAATGAAGACCATATTGTCATTTTAAATGTTTCTCAGATGTGAATATCTAATGGAATCTAAACTGAGAGATATCAGAGACATTAAACCATTCAAAATACAATTTTACAAAAGCTAGCTCTTATTTACCATTTCAAATGGATGGCACTCGTGACGGCACTCCTGTTTGTGCCCTCAGGGTTTCACACTTTAATTGGACTGGTGCCACGGCTGCAGTGGGGCTGGAGATCAATGGATTGCACGGCCAGTGGCGCGTCCGTGACCCATACAGTCAGACTCTCACTGAGCGTCTGCCTCTCGCCGCCTGTCTCACTCTCCTGCCCCGGGCTACATGGTCTCTGTGTATCCAGGCACGCCAATCAAACAAGCCTTATCACAGTCTGAGTCAGTGTGCGTCCTCACTGAAATGCTCTTAATTGTAGCATGATTATGTTTGGAAAGCTGTGTATTAAAGGAATACTTTATGTTTTGTTTATGGTGTGGGGTGACAAAATTTCATCAAGTTTTAAAGATGGTAATTGCTATCAGACCATGTTTTCATGAAAACAATGAGACCACAGCTGTATTTACAAGCATTTTTATATAGAAAAGCAAAACATTTAGGCCCAAAACTAATTTATGAGACCACTAAGAATTAGCTATCAGCGTTTCAACATTTTTAATTTAGCAAAATGGTGACAGCAAAACATCAAAGGACACCTGGTTTTCCCCCTCGTGCTACACCATAAATAACCAAAATTATTAAAATCATTATGGTGGAATATTACTTTTTATTTACTATGAAATATGATTTGTACTCATTACTACACTTAAATAAAAATACATAGAAACAATATTTATTCAAAAAGTGGTGGTCAATTTCACAATTAAATTAAATGGCAAGTATCGTTAAATTACTCATAACATTTTGAAATAGAAAGAATAAAACAGTATTTTCTTGTAAAACTTGCTCAAATTATATTTGTTTTATTTACTTTAATAAATAAAACTAAAAAAATGTATGTGTACGGTGTACGTTCATTTCATCACATTATTTGTGACAAAATCACAAGCTTCTTATAATCATCTTTTCCTAAAACATTGGATTAGTCCTACCCCTCTATATAGTATGATTAACCCCTAAACAAGCTAATATTTAAGATCACAGAGATATTTGCACTGCGCGTCACCTTCGAAGACTTGTCAGGTGTGCTGGTCAAAATGTAATTCCATTTGAGGAAGAGATGGTAATTTATATCTATAGGGCTTTGCATAGGAAGTACCCGGGCCCTTTGCTTTTGAACCTTTGGGTTTGCTTTAATGTGGGTCAGCTTGGAGGTGTAGTCCAGAGGTGTGGGGTGATATTACAGACTGCTAGAGAGAGTGTTTGCTCTCTGCTTATTATGGAGAGGAGCCAGTCTTCTCTGAGACCGTGGGGAGAAGATGGCAGCACTGATAGCAGCCACATGGGTTCCATCAGACTAATTGAAGCCGGCTGCTCTGCACCAAAACTGAGCCCTGAAGGATGTGACAAAACCAATTGATTTAAAGGCAATAGAAACAGTACTCGAAAAATGACATTTTTACCAACAGCCCTTAATGTGAAGCAGGGTTGTTTACGGCCGAGTAGGTGTCTCCCGAATATGTTTTTTACTTTTACTGATTAGAGAGAAGTTTGTGCTTGCACGCTGCAGGGTTTCAGAAACAGAGCTGCACTTCAAAAACAGAGAAGTGATGAAGGCATTCTTTCCAGTGCAGGAACCCAAGTATGATATTACAATAATCTGAGTGATTCTGTGCTTATGTCAGATCCATTTGGAGCACTAAAAGATGTTGACAGAGACAAGGATGAACAAAGGACGCCTCACGTGCAGCATGGAAAGTTTTTAAAAATGCATGTAACATGATCAGCGATACGACAACAAAATAAAGTTCATTTCAAAAGGATTTGGCATAGAAGAGAATGGGTGGAAATGTGCATCATGAGGTTCTGTATAGTGCAAGCTAAGATAGTTTTTTTGACAAACAATGTATTATTACTTTATTAGCAGATCAATTGATTAGTCAATAGTATATCAAGATTTCTACACAGTTCTTATGAAGAAAGTCATGCTGAAAAGACCTTTCCAAGGCATGTACATCTAATCATCTTAAGTGTCATCATCTGACTGCGATGAAAAGTGCACTCATAGTGTCAGAGAAGCAGCTTTTTAAAGTATGTCATTCTCATAAATACTCATTTTATTACATAATTAAAACTACAGTAAAGATATCCTTCAGAAAAACGTAGTAAGCCACACTACAAAAACCTAAAAAAAGGTTGACCATCAATTTATACTAAAAAGCTCATAAAAAATAAAAATAAAACTCCACATTCATGCAGATAAACATTGTTTAATACATAGTTATGAACATCAGCATTCGGCTATAATATTACATCATTGTAATAAATATTATTATATTATCTTGTAGATCACTAGAAAAAAATATATTTATCTGAGCAGGGGTTCAGACGAATCAATAAATAATTTATTTATTGTTTAAACTGGGTTATTTTATTGAACAAAAACTGATTGACTAAAATTAATCCAGCATCCATGTTTAAATTCCTCAGTTCACACAATGTCAGAGATGTTGCTTTTGTCACGCTATGAAAAGTAAAGCTACACTGTTTTGGAAAGCTGTTATCAAGGTACTGCAAAATGTAGGTAGGTTAGTGTCGTCACTACTTTGAATTACTAGTTACTCCCTATAACATTAGAAACTAAGAGACAAAAAAATAAGGGTTTCAAAAGGTCCCTAGAGCAGGTTAATATAGGTTTTAGATACAGATATGCTAGGTTAAACAGCCAGTGGTCACAACAAGTGGTTGACCTTGAATATATATTTCTAATTGTATGTTATTAACATAAACTGGACATCCTTGTGTGTGATGAGGCAGGGAGAGGCAGGGTTCACATGTACGGCCTACACATTGTTCAGAGCCATTGTCTCTGGGATTGTCTGGCTCCAGACCTCAGAAACCCTAATTACATGTCTGCAAAAACCGCATACAATACAAGACCAACAAGGCAGCTTATCACTTGAGACTCTCCATGCGCAATTTTCATCCCCATTGTTTTGCTTGCCTCTAGTTTTATGTCAGAAGTAAAGGGAAGCTTATTGTGCGCTTATACTGTAACAAATAAAGCAAGCAAACAATGAAATGCACATAGCCAGATAAGTGGCCTATGATTTTACAGGGTGCACAGAAAACTGGCCATGGTTTTCAGTGGTCAAATGTAAAAGTTGTAAAGATAAAGTACAATGTGTGAGGGGAAGAAGGCTCTTCTTCAACAACAACAACAACAAATGTGTATGTCTGGATATTTATAACATTTGTGATAATTAACGAAAATGTTATAAAAGATCACTGCCTAATGAAATAGATAACTGATAGAAGATGAAACGGTAGGCCCACATACATTTCATAACTTGCTTCTGCTTATCTGTTGTTCCTTCAAAGGCTGCACCAAAAAAACATTAAGGCCATTTGAGTCAGTAATAGGACATGACATACAGAGAAAAACATACAACCAGGGTCAAATATGGTGCTTGTTAAGATAACGAATGCCCCATGTGAACACTATGCTGTACAGCTCTCACATACCCACTCAGATGAAACTGAAGCCAAATAACAGACGTTTGCACTAAACTGTATTTTATGCTGAATATTGCCCAAGTTTTCACTGTCCGCAAACATTCCTTTGCGTTCTACATGGCAAAGACCCACATTTTCTGACTAAACAGACGCCAGTGGTCCAAGCTATAAAAAGATATAAGTATAATGCATGTTATATGCTAAACATTAAAGAAAGTTACTTTAATGATGTTTACTTTATTCAGTTTAGTGCTTTGCTTTCTGTATTCAAATTACAATATTATGAAAGATCAAGTTTCTTCTAAAAGATGGTATAGCACCCCACAGTTGGCAATGAGAAGATGTGTAGTTTACTGGTCTGTATTAAAATAAAACAAGCTCCTAAAAATCAACAGGGAAGCTTGGGCTCTTTTTAAACGGTGCCTCATATAAATAATGCAGAACTTGGTGATTCTTACTAAACTGGATTATAATTGCATTATTGGTTTACGTAGCCTCCTGAAGTATCCCAAAGGGAAGTTCTTTGGCAAAGACTTGCATTAATATGTCTTAAAATTGTTACCAGCTGACTTGGCTACAGGAAATGCGTCTCTCTTAAAAACCTCAAAGCAAATAATACAAGTAGCATGCAATATTCATAACCCTGTTTGGTTTTATTGCTGTCCATCCCATGGCGACATGTAGACATCTTGCCTCTTGGTATTTCATTACAAGTATTTTTGTTTAATACTTTGCACAAAGTCAGTGATATCATTTAGTCTCATCAATCTGTCATCTCCCGGGGCTTAGTTTTATCCATGCTACTATGAAAGCATCTCTTGACCTTCTAACCCTCCTGAGACTATCATCAGAGCCTTGTGGAGCCAGATCAAACCCATAATAGCCCTGTGTTCTTTTCTCTCTCTTTCTCTGCATGAGACAGGACACAATGTCTTCAGGCAGTGGTGTAAAGTACACCCTGCCAGCAAACTTAGATCTAAAATATCACACTAAGAAGGTATTTCACCTTCTCAGCTTAAACAAGCAGAACTTTTTTTTAGAACTTGTTTACAACCACGCTGAATTAGTCAAACGGCCAGATCTGTTCGCCACATGATAGATACATTTTTTGCATGACATTATGCCTGGCTTTGGGCTGTGGGAGAGATTTCATTTGTTTCCTTTTTCAGACAGGCATAGAAAGACAAAGTATGTTTGGATGGTGACATCATACATGCTGAAGCATTCAAAGGGCCCAGTGGAGAAAGTCTGGTCTGCATATCTGGTCTGGTATCTACCTGGTCTGGTCTCCAACTTTGTCATCACTGTCTATGGAGTGGAGAATAACAAGCTCTGAAAGTTCACAGTACAGAACTTGGAGTGATATAAAAGTAGCCAGAAAAGTACTTTTTCCCCCCCTAAAAGACAGAATACATTAGATAAGAAATATCCTCCATGTAACATGCGCAATGGAAAATATGATAACTTTGGCAGGACTTTGGAATCAAAGGAATCTGAAACATGGCACCACATCCTATTTAATACAGCTAATTGTGAATAGAAAATAAATTTGTAGCTTAGACTGAATAATATAGATTATAAATATATATATATATATATTGTGTCATCTGGAATGTTGAACAGAATAGAATATTAGATGCTTATTGGATGAATGGATAAAACTTTCATTGCATTTTTTATTTTGTCCATTTCTGTTGATTCAGGTAGTTGTGTTATGTTGTAACGCAAGTTAAAGCACATGTAATTCCATTTGTGTTCCATCACCATACACGGTGTGTCTAAAATTCTAAGGTAACTAGTAAATAGAGTAATAATTCACCCTATCGAATTGTGAATGTAATTAAGAGAAAAGTAAACAGCCCTAGGCAGTCAATAACATGAAGTGTAGTTGATTCAAGAAAACCCTTCGAAAGTACTTAGTGAAATTAGACCAGAACTGATAACATCTACTTACCAAACTTAATTAGTTCAGGCACTCAGATGTTTCAAAGCATTCCAGGCTGTCCATGGTAAGGCTGTCCCATCCTAGCTTTTTTCCTTGGCACATGCGATGCTTCTCAACTGCTTTTTTATCACTGTTATTTGTCATACTAAAACATGTCTAATACAATGTATGATATTTTAAAGCAGTTTCAAACTCAGCTGTATTTGATCTAAAAAGGAAAAAGAACACAAAGAGAATCTATGAAACAAGTTCAGAGAGAAGACACGTGATTGAGATATGCTTTATGTCAAAAACAAATAACACTGCATTTCGTTAACATCGCGGATGACACGCAAAACACGAAAGACCGGGGGGGGGGGGGGGGGGGGGTGAACTGAGAAGTCTGTGTTTTCTCAATGTGGCCCCGGCTCCAAACCTTGCTGATTTGAAGGAAAGTCATGCAGTGGTGACTTTCGGCCCATCAGCATCGGGGAGTCCAGCTCCCTTGTCTACTTAAGCCTCTTGATATGAGTGTGAAAGCTGTTGTTAATAAAAGTTTCAAAGGGAGAGATGAAAAGGAGAAGAAATTGAGCAGCCTGGGCAGCATTATTCCCGCTCTGTATGGTGGCTGCCCTGGCGGAGGTGTTCCGCCGACCGCAGGGGCTCGCAGAGGTCGCCGGAGATGTCGCCACCGTCGCCCAAGGGCAGGGGCGAAATCACTCGCCTCTCACAGGCTTCAAAGAGCTGGGCAATTACACTCAAGTAGCCAAATGAATAGATGTCTCAGCTTGCCAGCAGTTTCTTCAGAAAAACAGAGAAGGCCTTTGAGAGGGAGAGGAGGGGAGAGCCACACCTTATGAGTAATGTGTAACAACTCGTTTGATAATTGCAGGGGGGAAAAGCTGCCCGTCTTCTACCCCGAAAAAAGCAACCCGCGCCAGCCGCTGGCTCTGATCGCAGACAGAAAAACCAGAGAGAAAAAGGCAGAGTGGCAGTGCTCCATATGAGCAATGTTGTTTAGAGAAGGCGTCCATTGTGAATGCTACTCTCGAGCAGTGGCACATACGAAGTCAGCTTCCCATTGAGTGGGCTGAAAAGGGCCTTTGATTGGAAATTGCTCTGGCAGGAGAGCACACCTGCAGAGAGTGCTCTATAGAGCCTTTTGGAGGGCCCAGCAGCTGCCAGAGCTGTAAGTCTGGGCACCTAGTGGGCCGAAGAATAGAAGCTGTGGAGTCTTTCAATGCAAAGCCACTTAGTAACAGAAGGCATGTGCCAAGCTTGCAAAGGCAGAATGAAAAGTGCCCTTCGGAGCTGACTAAATATCAGGGGGGCACTTCTTCCAAACTCCCCCAGACCCCTCTTGCACTTCTATTTTGGAGAACAATAACAGACCTGAGAGCCCGAACCGCAAAAATATACTAACAATTGCCAGGGAGAGGGGCGAGGAACTCAGCCGGAGTGTGGAAGCCATCAATTACACAGAGCAAAAGTTAAAAACCCAGCGGGACCAACGCATTAGAATGCAGAGATATGCAGGCCTGCAGGCTATGGACGGCTCTACTGTGCTGTGGTCCAGGCCCCAGAAATGTACTGTGTGGAAGAATATGGACCATGACTGAGAACATTCGACCACAAGCCTCGGTTTTATGCGAGGTTCCATCTTTCATTGTTCGGAACGCTATCTTTCGGAGACTTGTATAATGCGGAATTGCTCTTAAAGGGACAGCGCACCCCAAACGACAAAAATGTGTCATCATCAACTCACATTCATATCATTCCAAACTTGTGTGACTTTTGAAAGAAGATACATTGAGAAATGCTGTTTTCACCATACGGACAGAAAATATATTCAATACATTCAAAATATCTTCTAGTGAAAAATCAGTGACACGAGGGTGTGTAAACGATGACAGAATTTCCATTTGTGGCTGAATTGTCTCTTTAAAAATACAACTTGTTGAATGCAGCTGGAACATAATTTTAACAAACATGGCCTCTGTATAAACACAACATGAGGTTTAACAAGACTTCCACTGTATACCACTTTGGAAAATCTCATCTGAAAGACTTCAAGGGATCAAAAGCAGTTGACTGTCCGGGCACTGAGGTCCCGGATCCCCTCGCGTTCTTTCGGCTGAATCCCTCTGAAGGCGCCGCCTGACACATAGAGAGCCATGTGCAGGAATCACACAAAGCATTGTCAATTGAAGTATCTCCCAGCAGCTAATTTATGATGCCCTCAAAGCAATTTTCACAGTCAGAAAAGTGCAATTGTATTTTCCAGCTCATTAAACCCAAGCACAACAAAGCTTTCATCCTCCCGCAACCCCCTCCCTCTCTTTCCACCCCTCCAACCCACAGTCTGCATTTCAAAAGAGGCAACATGAAAACACAAGCCTCCGCTAAGTGTAAAATAAACATTTTGCTCTCATTTCTCTGTTTTTATGGTCACCACCAGGAATCTCTCTGTGCGTACGGCACAGACGAGAGCATGGGGGCTTGAAGTGTTCATAAATGTGGCACAGCAGATTCAGTGAGAATTTAAGGCTTGTTTATTCAGAGGGCCTCTTTGCTCTCCTGCCTCCCCTTTGTTCTGGGTTTCATGGGAGGACTTGGAAATTGTAATCTCAGGACAATCAGCCTGACTTATTTGTTCAGACCCTGTCTCACTCGTAATCGCAGTAAACCCTTTAAATCATGTGAGTACCTGTTAAAGAGCCTCGCTGTGATTTGCCTGCATTCCCCCGGCCTCTGAAATCTCCCTGCTTGAAACACTCTCTCATTCTCAAGTGCTTAATAAGTGTTAGCAGTTAAATCAATCTCATGTTAAAAAGTGCTCTTGATAGATGGATCTTGTATCATTTTGAGCTTTGTTTGTAGGACATGAAAATGGTTTGGTTTCTGGGTTTCTTTATGAGTACGATGCTAGAATATGCTGACTCTTACTTCTTTTCTTGTCAGTTTTTGACTGTGAACTCTGAGCGTCTAATTATAAACAAAAAAAAACAGCATATCTGCCACAGAGAAATCAGGAATTGCATTTGCAATGATTCAGATGACAAACATGGTCTTTGAATAAACTCAAGTAACAATGACGTACAAACAAATGCTTTTGGAGTGGATGACAAGTAGGGTCTGCACAAGAACTGCCTCTTTTGATGCAATACTATATTTTTGCTGAAGTAAATGTGCTCTTAGGAACATTAAGTGCTGGTTTTCTGTCAGGCTTCAATCAAAGTAGGGCTGAAGGACCAAAAGGGATAATTCACACTTCTGTGGAAACCTAACTCATTGATTCATACAGTGAGATTTTGTGGACAGAGTGAGAGCGAATGGAGCATTCGAACGTGTGGTCACATTCTTTGGTTCCTCACTAAACCACGAAATGGCCACAATTAGTTTCTCATCCCAACAGTCAAAACCATGTGACCACGCTCATTGTCCTTTGCTTTCCCTCAAAAATCTTGGCTTCAATCTACAGCTAAAGTCCAGAAAAATTGCCTCAATTGTCCGCCGTCATCTTTGTGGTGCACCTTAAGTGTTATTTGCTTTTTAGTGTAATGGATATTACATTTCCACTGGAGTAGAAGAGAAAAGGAGAAAGTGACTATAAATGCCATTAAATGAAAAAATATGCTTAGTCTGTCAGGGCATGCAATTAAACTTGATAAACTTGAACATTTAAGCAATTCCCTCACAGCATGTTTTATAAATGATTCTGACATGAAAATGACACTGCAAAACCTCATCTCATTTTCTCAAAATCTACTTGCACATAACAATATCCTCTCATTAAAGGGATAGTTCATCCAAAAGTAATTTACACACCGTCATGTTGTTCCAAACCTGTATGACTTACTTTCTTCTGTGGAACACAAAAGAAGATATCTTATTTGGGACTCCCTCACTTCATAAAAATTATGATAAAAAACAAAATTTCTATTCATATATACAAATTCATATAGTCTAATAATTAAAAAAAAAAAATTCTACAAAAGAAAAAGATGTATTTCTTTTAAACCAATGAATGGTATAACACACTGTATGTGTTCAGCTTTCATTGCTGACTACCGAATTATTTCATTTCCTCTTCTTTGTGCTTTGTAGCTAGTAAAGTTAGCCAGCTAACAAGCTGTAAAATAGCAAAATACAGACCCCAAGAGAGTCATTCATTACGTTATGCTGCTTTAAATGATTTCAGTTGAGTTTCAGACTAGGCTTGGCATTTGCGTTATTTTCAACAAGTGATGTTTTATAAACTAATTTCACGAGGAGCACGCGCAGATAATCAACCTGGCCAATTCGCTATCAGTAAATCACATAATCTATCCAAAAACCAGGAGAGAAAACCACTATCAATAATCATAGCCGCCTTACCTTCATTCTCTCTAGTCTTTCAGAATCCCTCCACCACCTTGACTCCTCACCATCATCCCATTCCTATGGGGGGGGAAGGGGGGCCAGGTTTGGGAAGAATATGCATACTTTTCTTCTTGCTTTATTATCTGCAAGGCGAGCTATTGAAAATACCATGGATTTTGATCTGATATGCACTTTTTTGTTTGCACAAAACACTCATGACCACAAACATTTTTAATCTATGCATACAAAATAATGTGAATCAGTTTTTATAAAAATGATAAATGGACGAGCTGCATTAATAGGTTCATGGCTCTGTGGTAGGTTCAATCTCTCAGCTGGGATGCTCAGCAGTTCATGGGCGGCTTACCCTTATAATTGTTCGAAAACATGAGTGCGACAGTTGAGCTAAAGCAGGCAAGATTCTTCTGTGAGGAAGTCAAATGGTTCTAGGATTGAGGCCATGATGTTAGCCTAAACTGATTGGGTCAGGTCAAGCTCTTGTTAAGTCAAATAAAAGGTCAAGAAACTTTTTACTTATCCGTGTCACCGGAGGCCTCTGTTTTAAGTGCCCCCTCTGGGCAGAGTAAAAAATCTTAAGGAAACCCTATGCGCATGGACATAAACACAAGCCCAACTTGCCAAAGCAGTTTCCCTTTTGGGGTAGTTAAGCATTTATGAGGCCTGACCTCCGCTGGTTTCACTCGCAAAAACCCATTGGGTTCTAGTTCAAAAAGACGGCAAGAGAATGCCGGTCAGAAAGTGAAGAGAAGTAACTCGGCCCAGGCCTGTTACACCTCAGTCTAGAGTAATATAGGTTTTGTTAACATTTACATAACACTTTTGGCAGGCCTGGGATTCAATTGCTGCTCTTGTTTGCTGTCACTGATACAGCAATAATCATTATCCAAAAGGGTAATTCTCCTCATACTTGGCGAAGTCATGTTTGTGAGATGTAAGTGATCGTTTTAATTTTCCCTCAGTGGGATACAGCCGTTGCGCTCTGCCTACTTCTGTCACATCAACACTTCATCTTGGCCACCATTTCACAGAGGGCTATAACTGTGTCCCATTGTGCCTCTGACAAGGGTTTAAGGTTCCAATTGTCTCTATAAAACCCGGGAACAATGTTCAGATGTAATCCTTTTGGAGCCTGATGCCACTTGCTGGATTTTTATGAGAATGGTCAGTTACTGGACATAATGTCCCTTGTGGCAACAACTTCATCTTAGGTCGACTTTTCAAAGTGCTCTTTAACATTTAAGCAAATGGATACTCTACAAAACTTGGCTCTCACTGTTGTGATCACCCTGGCAACACAACAAGAGTTACTCGTTAAACACATACTCACAACAGACTAAAGGAGACTGTTTTTCTACAATTTTTAAAGAGGTACAATTAGCACAATTGCTCTAGAACATACTTGTTTGCATTCAAGCCTTTAAGGTTCTGAGTCTTTTTATCAGATCAGCCAACTTTCAGTCATACTGTGAAAATGTCCATCCTACTCCATGGCGACCTTGAAGAACTGATCTGCTTTCAAGGTCTATAATGACTTCTGACATAGTTTACTTGCCTCCACGCTGTGACAGAAATGTCTTCTGGAGTCAAAGGCGGAAATCTCTGAAACAGGGCACCACTCTGGAAGCCTAAAGCCAAACATAGTGAGATTATACTTCAAGGGGGATTTTTTTCATAAAGGTATATGTATAAAAATGCGAGCAATAATAGGATAGATATATAATATTCTGAATATTGTCCTGCATAATTTTGTTGATTTAACAGGCTCAAATCGTTTGCAAGCAATAACCTCCTACCACTAAATGATATGGACATACAGAATGGAAAAATAAAAATTATAATTATCAAAACTTAAATCTTGGGCGAGAACCTAATATGCACAAAAGGCTGAAAAGCAGCCAAATTTAAGGACAGCATGGAGAGACTGCACCCCACTAAGACACTGCTTGATACAGAGATGAAAACCCTCAAAATGGGACTACTGTAATGTATGTATGTAAATTGATTTTGACAAGCCAAAGTATTATCCATAGAACAAGATCTGATTAAAAAAACAAAAACCTTTAAGCCAAAAGTTCAAGTTCTGTGCCTTGGAGTATTCAGAAACACTGATCTCATTTAAAATGGTTACTTGCGCCCTTTGAAACCTCTGCAAGGATTTTCTTTGATCGTCTAAAAGCCTATGGTTATCATAACATGATGCCAATACAATCTGTACGGATATGCCGCAAGAATTACTGTTTGTAGACAGTCCATTTTCGCGGAGACTACAGAAAAGCATAGACTTGGTTATGAAGATGGAAATCTGTGACGATGACAGTCAAAGATTTTATATGCTTAGAAGTATTGCTTTCTCAAAGGTTTTCATGGTCCAAAGAGAAATGAAGCACAGATCAGAAAGACACTAACATGCTAGGATGAGATCACAAAATAGAGCTGTAAAACCTCAGAGATGAGATAGGTCTGTGACCTTAAACTCCATAAAGGGCATGTGTATGTGTGAGGTGGGAGTTGCCTCTCTGTATTTTGGCATAACCACACATCTGTGATTGGCTCGATGTACAGCATGTCAGCACGGTTGGAGAGGGTATGAAACGTCTTGAACTATTAACATCAGTTGGGCCAAGACGATGCCAATTTAACTAGAACTTCAACTATTTGTGTAGGAATACTATTGCATCATACAAGATATTGGCATGATTCTGAAACATTTGTCTAAACTGGCATTAAAAAGACATTTAATGTCATGTAAATCTGGAATATTTATTTAACTATGTGAGTTTTTCTGTTTTCAAACACTTAAGTTTGCTTATATCCAGTGAACTAGGAGCAAACAGAAATGGATCACTCTATAACTGACACAACTTTTCCCAACAATTTTCCCTTTGAAAAGATGCATTTTCCAACCACAAGAGTCTCTCAGCAATCAGCGTAGAATTCTGCTTGGCTGTATTTTTTTAAACATGAGAATCAAAGCTAAGGATGCATGAGAAATCTATGTAACCCCCCTTGGACATAGACAAACATTCCATCAAGAACCAGATCTTTGCAAAACTTTGAACTCATGCACAGAGGACTAACATAAACAGTATTGTACTGCTTAAGAGCAATTGTTCCATTGGCAGAGCAATAGTCAAATCATGAGGGATTCCCAAAGAATAACATTGTGTGTTTACATTTCAAGTAATTATACTGACCTCAAGAAGAGTAACAGGAAAAATTAATTATTCAATAAAAAAGGTTGAGAGACTAGGGAGACTGGAGGAAAGTTACGCATGACATTGAATTCCCCAGAGATGAAATAATGTCCTGAGATGACGGCAAAGGAAATTACTTAATAGCAATATAGAAGCAAAAGGCAACTGCAATGTCCTCAGATAGAAATCTTAATGTGGTCTTTTAACATATCAACTCTGACATTGGCTCTAAGAATATGAAAAGCTTGGTTTGTTAACAAATAATGAGGACATTGTGGCACACTTTACAGGATCTTAACTCTGGCTTAAATTGTGGTAGTACCAGGAAAAAAGAAAAAAATCTATATACATATATGCACATATCTTCAGAAGCATCTTACAGTCCACTTGTGCAATCAAAAAGCAAATATTTCACGTGTCACATTAATGCCATGTAAATGCCTAGAACATTTAATTTGTCAGTAGATTTTTCTGCATAAAAAAAAACTCTTTCTTTAAAGAGGTAATAACTGTATTTATTTATTTTTTTTTTAATCACTAGACTTTTGAAAATCTCCATTTCAGATAATTAATATAAATAATTCCTTAATCCCTTAAATTTATGTAATGCTTTCCTGGGTACTTAAAGCACTTTACATTGTGAGCGGGGGATCTCCTTATCCACCACCAATGTGCAGCATCCACCTGGATGATGCGACGACAGCCATATTGCCCCAGAACGCCCAACACACACCAGTTTATTGGTGGAGAGAAGACAGAGTGGTGAAGACAATCAGAATAGTAGATAGTAAGCTAATGATATGAAGATATGAAAATATTCCATTATATGTCAGTACAGGGTACAAGTGAATCGTCTTAAAGGTCCTGTTTTCTATACTCATGTTTATATAAATACAGTTGTTTGGGTTCTTTCACATCTTAACCCTGTCAGCTTCTGCCATTATGGGGTAATGAGTAGCACATAGACACACTACACTACTTACAGAATTTTGCTTTGTAATAAATCAGAGAACCACTTCCTTAGTAAATGTTTCAATATGTGCACTGGTTTTGAAGAACACTTGGAGTGGTATTCTCATGGGAGGAGGTTACATGGGCCTAGCAATTACATTCACCAAGGATTTCGCTGAAATACCGCCTTAAGAGCAGGCACTGTGGATCAGCAGAAAAAGCAGTCCACTTTTTTCTCATCGGTGTTGTTGGGCTGAAAGAAGACATGTACATGAAGTCCACAACAACACTCATATCAAAAAAACATAGTTATAGATAGAAAAAGCATTTGTCTTATTTCTTAATATTTCTAACAAATATTACTAAACAATGTAATATTTAATAGGCTGCACCAGCAACTAAATTTTACAGAATATCAAACATCAGACTGCATCACTGTTTTGAGTAAGAATCACTGCCAAACCGCAGTTGTGAACGATGAATCGTGGTTCTGAAATAGATTCATATAAATTACACATCTGGCTAATAACAGCTGACCTAATTTAGCGGGTCATCTATCGAGGTGGAAAAAAAAAATAGAAAGCTTCTAATAGCACACCGTCTTGACTTTAAACCCCCAACTGTTTTTTTTTTTATTTTCTTTTTTCAACAGCTACATTTTAATTCCACTAGCATTTGAAACCGATCAAACCAATGTCATGATCCATAATGAGGACGCTATCCGACTCATAAAACCAACAGTTTCACAAATGTAAAATTCTTTTTTAAGTGTTTGCATAGTATGAGTTTTAAAGTAAGTGCATGATTTTAAAATTAAAAATTTCTTAAATTCAATATGAAAAAAAACCTTGTCCTATTATTAATCGTCGGTTATTAATTTGAATTTACCTTGGAGAAAAGGCCTAACTCGTTTTAAAATGAGGGTAGAAACTTTACGATGGTCTACCGCCTTATTTTCCCTTTTATATTTTCACATAAATCTGCAAAGTAAACATGCTCCGATAATAAAAAATGATCAAGTCCAAACCTTTCTAAAAGGAGATGTAGTAAGGCAACAGTTAACTCAATGTTGCGCGCTGTCTGTGGGAACTGATTGCCCTCTGGCTATTGCCTTGACATTAAACTCTTCTAGGACAATTGGTTAAGTGGAGTTAACTGTTGCATATTCTCCCTGAGGTAGCTTCCTTTTTGATCTTGCCGAGACTGGCGCCTTCCAAAACAGGGCTTGTCTGCGTTATGAAATGCTTTGACTTTCGGTGAGGGGTTGCCAGTTGCGCCTCAATAGAGGCTTTCTGCAGCCTTAAAGGGCCAAGACAAGCTTTAAATTGTTGTAATGCAGCGTGACAAAATCATAGTCAGTTCAGTCACATCATTTTGTCCCGTCACAGTTTTAAGGAAAAAGTTGAGACTGTTTTTTCCATTAAACACTGGTTTTTGTTTTTCAGGCGAAACAGACTATGCGATTTAGAATTTAAATAAAAAAAAAAAAAGTAAATAAATAAATAAAAATCTTTATCTCGGAGGAAAAAAAACTAGTATATCACAGGCCTTAATTTTCTACACATTCAATAAAACCCCTTAAAATTCTATCCCACATGCGTTATAAAAACGTTTTCCACTATCTCCACTATACAGCGCTTTTATAAAGAAAACTCTCAGAAATCGTGGACGAATAAGCCAAGGAAGTGGTTTGTTTCGCTGTATGTTTCCAATAAGAGTTCAGTTAATGAGTACGGAGGCCCGCTATACAGACATCCCCTCTGGTTAATTGCAACAAAACTTCTCAAATGGCTCCTTGCCTCCAAGACTGGAGCCCCCAGAGCAATCAATAAACCACCTCGGCAAGACAAGTATGATTAACCATGCAACATTTCTTTCAAAATCATTGTGACGTCTCAAAGAAACTGGTTTGACCAATCAGGACGGGCACGCGGAAAGTCATGTGGGTGAAATGTCCAGCCGATTGGAGGGCGGCAGGGAAAAAAGAGAACTTTTGGAAGTTTATAGCTGCGAGTGCGCTCTGCTAGAAGAGTGAGGCAAGCGTCGCAAACGCGCGGCGGCAGAAGGGAGAGGCACTGGTGAACGAGTAAAATTCAGGACGACTCATATTCTTATTGTATGGCCCCTTTATCATCCATGATGAATTCTTTTCAAGGGCCACTCTCCCAAGAAGGAAAACTACAGGAAGGCAAAAGCGCAGACAAAGAGGAGGCACAAAGCAACGATAAAGCGGCTGTCAAAGGATGTAAAGGCAAGGCGCTGAGTCTTCCGTTCAGTGTGGAATCTTTAATATCAGACAGAACAAGCACGCGGACTTTATACACGTCATCTGAATCTGGTATTATATCTCCGACCTCCGGTGGAGATGAGCGGCTGAGGCTCTCGCCCATTGCGCTTTACGCAGATAGAAAGATCCCAGTGGAGAGCGTCTCCAACCTATCCGACTGCAAGAGAGGAGATATGGAAGAACTAAATGACAAGGGACAGTCCGGCTGGTTTCAGACTCCCTCGTACACTTCTCCACCAAGTGAGTGGCTCAGCAGGGAAGCCTGTCAATAATATTATAGACTAAAACATGCATGCTTTACATAGACTAGGCTATAGTAAAACGCACTGATAAAAATAAAATCGAGCAATATGTATACTATATTTAATCAAGCTCGTTTAGATTTAAAATTAGACTTTTGTATACAAATTAAAAGAATGTGAGGCGTGGAGAGGAAGAGCCTGATGTCATCCAGCAAGTCGACCAGCTACGTCTGCAAAGACAAGTTGCAAAAAAAAAAAAAAAAAAGACAGTTTAGTGGATCGATTTGAATGACAAAAAACAGGCTATATTTCCATATCTGTATGTAGACATTTTAATATTAACCTGATTTCGCACATTGGCTAATGCATAATTATTCTCCTCATAATGCTGAAAATAAACGCGTTGCTTTCTGCAGAAAAAGTAACTATCAAGGCAGTGTAATTTAATGTCACCTAAAGTAATATCACTGTAATATAATTTGTCAAACTAATCAGTTCAATGTTTTGTTATTTGTTCGCAGGGCACTCAAGTCCACCTCCGTGCACCCTCAGAAAGCATAAGAACAACCGAAAACCGCGGACCCCGTTCACCACCTCACAGCTGCTCGCTTTGGAGAGAAAATTTCGTCAAAAACAGTATCTTTCTATTGCAGAGAGAGCGGAATTTTCCAATTCACTCAACCTCACAGAGACTCAAGTTAAAATCTGGTTTCAAAACAGGCGAGCAAAGGCAAAAAGACTACAAGAGGCCGAACTAGAGAAACTCAAACTTGCAACCAAGCCATTATTACCTGCGTTCGCCTTTCCGTTCCCCCTCGGAACACACGTTGGTTCTCCACCCCTCTACGGACCGTCCAGTTCCTTTCCTAGACCTGCCTTACCAGTCCCAGGACTTTTTGGTGGGCCGGTGACCTACGGAATGTATTATTTGTCTTAACTTTGTGAGCACGTCCTTCAGTTCACCGTCTGTAGCACGAGCGGTTCTGCCAGTCAGAAGACGAGTGAAATAAGAGCAAAATATGTTTTGTTTAAAGAACTCTACAGCAATTTAAAAGATATTACTCTTGTGATCTACACAGTTTATTCCAAAAGTATGAGTCCACAAATTGGCTTTAAAAGTGTAATGACTCTTTCCTGAATACTTTATCCTGTATTATAAGCATACAGATAATGTGGCTAATTGTCTTAGTCTCAGAGAAAATAATTTGAAAGAGATCATTTCTACTGAGGGCACCGCCGATTTGGCAAGTGTCTAGATCAGTATCACTTGTTAATAAGAGATGCGCTAGAAAACACCTAGTGTGCTCTGAAATGTATGCATGGCCTGTACCAGTTCCAACAAAGCTCTTAAAGAAATTACCTTATAATTATTACTAAGATTTTTCTAACTTAAAGAGCTTGTTGCGACTGACAGTACAGTTCAACTATGTCTTATGAGATTGCTACTTTCAATTACTTGGCTATAGGCTGCAAAATTCGGGCCTACATAGATGGTCAATGTGAGCCTTTTAAAAAATGAATACGTGTTTTTTCACGCAAACCAAATATTTTCTAGCATAGCCTATTACAAGGATTGTACCCAGTTAGCTACAATTTGCGAAAACACTACCAATAGGCCCATACGTCTTTTTTCCTTTTTGCATTAATTTGACAGGTTACCCAGTCTTAGGTTGAAATACGTGGCTTGTTATTCTGTTGGTCTTTATTGAAGAGGAACTAGATGCAGAGACAACCAGCATCGTCCTTTATACCATTTTTATTTTTTTACTAAACTTCACCTCCCAAACGTTGGATACAGAGGACTTTTGGCCTGTTGATAGATTTTTCGCCTGTTTAGCCATAATCCCTTCAGTAGACTACATGTATGCTAGTTTGCTAGGTTGTAAGATTAATGTCTAGATTTTTATCATTGTAAATACACGTATATATTACAGATTTTGCATTCCCCATTTGAATAAATTACAAATAGAATTGCTGATATTTATACACTGTTTACATTTATCTTCTGTAAATTATTGTATATTTTATATGTATATACAAATTAGAAAAATAATCTTTTGCATTAAAAAATAAATCTCACAGAGACTGATGTGTACAATGTTATTATTTCTACGTTTAAAAACTTTTATTTCAGTACTCCGCTAGATGATTTTTGTTTTGTTTTGTCATACATAAACCTAAATCAAAAGTCTAATCGATGCGCTAAGTAGCTCGCTTTTATAATTTGTAGTTTAACTGTTGCTCCATGTATTAAATTGTTTCGGATACTGACAACAAACGTTTAATTTAGGCTAATAATCAGGGCTAAACGGACAATAATAATAATGATAATAATAGCCTAATAATAATTTCAAGGACATGAAGATTCTATTAATAATACACAGAAAAAAGAAACATGTTCCAATAACAAGCAAAATAAAGCATTGTATAAAATATCACACGTTTTACGTTTAACTTCACGACCAAAAAAAGTAATAAAAAATCTTAAGTAGACTACATGCAGATACGAGCCCTTCAGATAACCTTCATGTTATTTATAGTGTTACAAAATCCAAATCCCCGTCAAAACGAGCGAGAATACATCAGTTGCAACGCGTCTTGAGTTTTTAATTAGTAGTTTTTGCGCGAGTTTTACTCGCCATCATTAGGCTACACGCACGCATTTGAGTCTGAAACATCTAGCGACATGTTTGTGCCATTGGTTGAAAGCACCTTTAGGTCTCAAAACGCTTACATTTATTTGAATAGGCTACATAATGTATATTTATAAAGTTGAATATTTGTGAACATATTTAAAGACTTATTAGACTTTCAAACTCCTCTCCACAACCGACTGCCAAAGTTTTGCAACTGATTTCTAATCTCAACCATAAAAAGAGACAAGACATTTTTAAAGACTGCTTTGACAAGTTTTATTACAAAAATACTGCTCTGGACAAACAAATGATTTACCAAGCAAACGTGGTAAATTGTTTGCATTTAATAAAAACGTTGGCCTACTTCTTTCTTCTTCCTCTGAAGCCTCTGACTGAGCCTTGACCGAAGCAAATGGATGATGGAACTCTGGAGGAAAGATAATAATCAACACAAATAGTTCTGATCACTGAGTCTACAGGGTAATGAAACTTAATCATTTATATGAATCCATGACCATAAATTCACCCACTTGTATGAATATTTTGGCTTTAGATTAGCTGTCTGCACTGGTTCTGTTTCTACAGTCTTCACACTTTCTGGGTCCGGGGTCAAGGAGAAGTCCATCGACTCGCTTTCTTGGTGAACAGTTGCTGTTTCAG
The DNA here is from genome assembly GCF_023724105.1 of Carassius gibelio. Classification (NCBI taxonomy): domain Eukaryota; kingdom Metazoa; phylum Chordata; class Actinopteri; order Cypriniformes; family Cyprinidae; genus Carassius; species Carassius gibelio. The sequence continues at coordinate 14,716,186 of NC_068408.1, read as the reverse complement.
AAACCTCCATATTTGCATCCTTCTTCTGTTGGGTCTTTCGATCTCGCATTCTGTTGATTAACATGAGATTATGATAAATAAATAAAAATCTAAAGTGATAAAAGTAGCTAAATATATTAGGCCATTTAGGGTAAAATATTAAATGACTGGATATGAGAGCAAAATTAAAATTCCTATATTCTAAAATGGCCCATAATTTACAGTAGTATTAATACCAAACCTTCCGCTCTTCTTTGCTTTGTCAAATCTGAAGTCTGCTGGATAGCTATGTGTTCTGATAAGATGATCTTTCCTCTCTTTGCTTGTTTTGAATTTCAGTCCACATCCCTCAACCAAGCATTCATACTGAAAATCGAGATTAACAACACACAATCAGCAAAAATAAAATGTTTTCATAAAAATAGCAAAACTGAAATATATTTGCTGGTTTAAACAGGGAGCAGGAAACGTGCTCATATTCTTTTACAACTGGTATTTCTGTCCCATTAAAATCGGTTTCAAACTACTGAAACACGCAATGAATTAAAGCAACTCGCTATTGAAACCAGTAGGTGGCAGCATTTCGCTACATAAGATATTTGATTTTGATGTATATAAAATAGTTATGAATATATATATTTTTAAATTATTTTATGTAGTTTTCCAGTGCAAGAGTGATATAAAAGCATCAAAAGCATATGTGCTGTGAGTATGAAATACAAAAACAAACTGCTAAAATATTTTTTTTTTCGCTGTTCTTAAATAATTAATTAATTGAAGGCTGCCTTGCAATGACATTTAAATCCTTATCAACTTAATTAAAATGTAGTAAATAAAATTAAGGCTGATGATAAACAGGGGCAACGTTTTCATTAATGTTGCCATCAGTGTGCAAAAAGGGGAGACACAGGGCCCAAAACCAATCTAATGTATCCAGATAGAAATATGTTACCCATTCTCAGTGGGAAAGTGCCCGAGCAACATTGCTCAAAAAGTTGCCCTGTGTATCATCAGCCTAGACCTAGTAAACATTTAATCCTACAAATACCACTTAACATGACCCCACAACTTCATACAACAATATCCATCTCTCCCTACACTCCTTTAACATCTGATGTTACAAATGATATTACCATGCATTGTTTCTCTGCCATGACTTGGAAGAGAGAGTCATGCCACTCCAGGATGTGCACCTCCAGCAGTCGATTTGATGGAAATGAGCGCTTGCAGTTGGAACACACATTTCGATGTAATGAATTGTAGTGGTGTTCATACCCTTCCAAAGTGTCAAATAACTGCCTGCATCCCGCGATGTGACACCTGAACTCAGAGATACTGGGAAGAGGGTTGAAATATCAGTGGCACATTGTATCAATTCAAGAGGAAGTCAGTTGCTCAAAATGTTCTAGCACTCATCCAAGTGAAGTCACCAGTAAACTTATGGTGGAGATTCCCAGAACTTGACCTCATTTGATATGGTGACATGACATTACTCAATAATAATACTAAAATCTACACTGTCAAATTACAAAATGACAGCCACAAAGAAAGAAAGATACAGTCCGTTGACCATTAATATAACAACATCGACTGATATTCTCCATAGACATGGTAATTAGCAATTTAGTTTTAAAAGCTTTAACCAATAAGATGAATACTAATGATCTCAATTGCATCTATCAATTCACTTATGATCATTAATCATTTCTTAATTCATATTTGCTTAATTTACAAAGTAATATTAATCGTGAAACCACGTTACTCACGTCGGAGCATGTTCATCATCTGCAATAGCCGTCACGACATCCTGCAGGTACATGTGCCTGTGTATGTCGCCATCCTGTTGAATTACACATTAAGAAATAAGGATTTTGCTAAATACCCCATCATTACGTCATTACAGTCATGTACTCTCTACTAACTTCGTCACTCTTAAGTAACACACACACTGAGAGATAAACAGGAAATTGTTCCTATACTAGCAAAGGGAAGGAACTTTTCTGAAGTGCAATAAAAAATAACGATCAATCTACAAACCTCAAAAAATTCATCTTCTGCAGCAAGTCGAAGTCGTTGAGGTCTGAAGCTAAAAGGAGAAGCAGCATTTTCATTCCCACTTTCTTTTTGTTGTAAACCAAGCCACTCCGATTCCCTATTTTCAATCACCGGTAGCTTTTCCGCAAGAATTTTGGGTGTTGCAGACCCCAACAGTTCAATTAATTCAGGTTGCATCATTTTATTCTAGCTGTAGCATTGTATCAACATACTACATGAAGCCTACAACCGCCTTGCGATTCCGTGTCAAAATAAAAGTCCTCAAACTAAAAGGCACTTGAGGGCACGCAGGGTGTACGATTGCTTGAGAAGCTGTCTTGTCATTTTATTTTGATACAAAACAAAGTTCAACATAATAATTACAACATGGTTTATATTTTATAGTTTTACATATAAGTCTTATAAGCATTGCCTGCAGGACCAAAAGGAACTAAAGCAAAACTGTCAAAACTGCACCTGCAGAATATAACCACAGGATGTCAGCACAGTCATTCCAGTTTTGCTCTTCATCCATTTTCCAAACCTTTTGTCCTTAGTATCACATAATAATATTAATAATTAACATCTCAATATATTGGCTAAACTGACCAAAACAAAAAAGCAATTTTAAATTATATCAGTTAGTTCCCTTAAACGACAATCATTTTTTTATTGTCTTACTGTTTCATGTAATTGGCAATATATTTATAACTAATCCAAGTGTTTTTAAATTATTTTTTTCTAGTCAAAATATTAAAGTAAGTTTTTAAGAAGCTTAAGTTTTATTTGGAATGTTGTTTTAAATGGTGTTTATTTTACGTGTGCGTGTGTTTCCTGTGTCCTCAATTACACTTTCTTTCCCAACTCTTATGTCCTTTATGACATCTTCCAGGAAATTGCACAATTTCTGTTGGCAAAGCAGAACAAAAATAAAGCTACGATGTGTATTTTAGACATTTTCGACATATTTATTTAAACTTATAGGTTATTGGAATTCACAGCGTTGCTAATGTGATATTAGATTAAAATATAAGCAATTAAATATTTATATCAGAGGTGTCAAACTTAATTCGAGCCCTGCAGAGGTGTGTTCCAGACTTGCTCAAACACACATACCATGTAGTTTTCAAATAAGCATAAGGGACTTGATCCTAGTTGTATCAGGTGCGTTTAATTAGGGTTTAATCTAAACTCTTCAGGGCTCCGGCTCTCCTGGAATCGAGTTTGACACCCCAGACCTAAAGGCTTCTTGCCCTAGACAGGCAATTTATGAATAATTTGGTTCTGTGAAGCACTTAAAATTTCCTTTAATATCATGGTTGATGTATCATCCTGTGAAACTTGCTAAATTTGGTAATTTAAAAATATCAGCACATTCTCCTTAGAGGCGCATCTTCCCCCATCTAAACCGACTATCGGTGGATTCTATGAGGTAGTATTAATTTGAACAGAAATAATATTTGATTTAGTTACAGAGTTGAAAAGTGCTCTAAATTATATTCTGTCTGGTGGCCTAGGCTACATAGGTCTAATGTAGCCTAGAAATCGTTAATAACAAAACAAATAATTAAAAAGTATTGTTGTGCCACATTTACACAATTAAAAAATACTGACACATTTACAGGCCCGTGACTCATTAGTGACCGGTTTGCTGTTACCGGACGAGGAGGTAGTCTCTTCATGCTAATTTACCGGATAACCGAGGCGGAGCTTGAACTTTCAAGTAGTCAAGGTCCCACAGCTGCCCACGAGTCCCGGAGCGAGTCCACAGGACAGTGAACCATGAGATACACTGGATTATTTATATCACTGCTTTCTTTTGTTTATACATGGGGTGAGCGCGCAGCTTTATTAAGATTATTTTACAGCGCGAATCATGTCACGGTGCGTGATGCGTTTTTAATTTACAGGTAACACATACTGATGCTTTGTTTATTCACTGTTGCTTTAGAGAATCTCGAGGCAGCTTTACCTCATGTGATCCGCTATGATGTGATCCGACTCCGACCTCAGGCTCTGAAAGAGCGAGCGAGGAGGAGCGCCTCTGCTCTCAAGGTCCGCTTTTTTCAGACTAGTTTTGTAAACTGAAATAATATTGACATCTCTTTGGATGCTTGATTTGACTTTTATTCATGCATGCTTGCTTTCATCCTTTCAGATATATCCTGAACATCTTGAATATGATTTGGCTGTAGATGGGAGGAACTTCACAATTTCTTTGCACAAAAATAGGTGAGAATATGGCTGTTTAGAAATATAACAACTTATACTCTGATCTTGTATTCATACCCAGGCTAATTAAACTTTCTTTCCTTCTTTCTTTCTTTTTCAACAGGGAGCTTTTAGGAAAACATTACACCCTCTCACATTATACCAAAGATGGGCTTTCAGAGACAAAGTCTTCAGACAACACTGTATGTTTAAATAGTAGCTTGTTTCTGTTTGACATATGAATGTTACTGCTCAACTGTTTATGATTTTGACTTTAGGATCACTGCTACTATCAGGGACATGTCCATAATTTTGAGGAATCTTCAGTCAGTGTTGGACTTTGCTCTGGCATGGAGTAAGAACATTTTCAATTTTAAGCCAATTTTGTAAACTATAGATGTGATTGAATATTAAATGCATTAAAATTAGTATCAAAATGTGTTAAATATACGCTGAGTCCACTTTGTGTACAGTAAAAAAGATATTTCAGAGTTGCATTTCTTGGACTGTGCCTTTAATAAGTTGCTTTAAACAGTGTGATCTAAATAACTTCTAAATGTGTACAGTTAATATCAACAAATATTTCACATTTCTCCCTCATTAATATATTGTATCTTGTTCATCATTTAGAGGGTTTCTGAGGGTCAAAAATCAAGTTTACTTGATTGAGCCCCTAGAAGAGTCTGTGGATGGTGACCATGCAATTTATAAGCAAGAGCATTTAAGGACCAAGCAAGGGGTCTTTGGATACATTAATGACACCGTCTATGACCTTGGTCCAAAGTCTAGTGGGCTGTATAAAGGCAAAAATATGGTAATGATATTCTAATGATTCAGTTTAGTTCATATGGTGCTTTTTGTAATACATATTGCTTCAGCACAGCTTTACATGATATAAATGTTTCTACATTTCAATAAATTTTTTATCAAAGTAATGTCCATATGGCAGAATTGTGCAGTAAATTAATGGCATGTATTCAAGCAAGTAATCATCTATTGTGGAATGTAAGCTTATTATATAAGAAATATACTGTGTTTAGCATCATATATTTAACCATATATTATTTAGTGTTGGTTTCCAACTTAGAAAATAATCATATACTCGCTCCTTATTTCATAATTAAGCAGCATGTTTAATTTGTACCTCAATATCTTATTTATAATGTGTTTACAATGAACAGTTTTATGACAATAACTTTATTTCCACTGTTCTTCAGAAAAACAAAGCCCCCGTAGGAGGACAGCGGATTGTTGAGATGGTTTTGGTCATTGATAATACAGAGGTACGAATTTCTTTAATGGGGAAAAATATCTTGAGTACTGATATGTAGATTGTTAAAATATATCTACATATTTTCCTTCAGTACCAGAAGTTTGGTAGTTTCAAGAAGATTGAAGAAAGAATGATGTTGGTTGCAAATCACGTAGACAAGGTATCAGACAACTTTGGTCTTTCATTAATTAACAGGTTATGCATGATGATTAAATGATTTTTTTTAAATATTATTTATATAATTGTTTGTTGTTGTCCACGTTCAGCTTTACCGGCCTTTAAACTTACGTGTCAGGTTGGTTGGGCTTGAGATTTGGTCTAATAGAAACCTGATTGATGTCAGCGATATACCAAAAGTTACTCTGGAACGATTTCTACTATGGCGTCAAGATAGCCTTCTCAAGAGGAAGAAGCATGACAATGCCCAGTTTGTTACGTGAGTCACTGATTGCTCATCTTAATCACTTTCTGAGCCGTGAATGCCACATTTTTACTCAAACTACACACTTCCCTTTAAAATACATCCAACCACAAGCTTTAAAACATTAAACTTTTATGCCTCACGTTCTCTTTTTTTCATCAGTGGTGTAGATTTTGAAGGAACAACAGTTGGGTTGGCCCCAATGCATGCTATGTGCTCCTCATCCTCTGGTGCTGTGAATCAGGTATTTTTATGAGCATATGTTTGCATATGTAAACTAATAGATTAAAAATTTTACTTTTCTAATGTTTGAAAAAGCTTTGGTTGTGGTGGATTATATAATGACATTTGGTGTTTTTTCTTTACAAAGGACCATAATGAAAATCCCATTGCAGTGGCATCTACCATTGCCCATGAAATGGGACATAATTTGGGCATGTCTCATGATGATTCAAACTGTGCATGCTCTTCTGACAAGGGCTGCGTCATGTCAGACACCATTGGGTGAGGCTAACTGAAAATACTTTTGATTAGAATACATTTATGCAATGGCACAAGAGATAGGCAACTATTGTATTTGGTTTCTGCTGTTTTTTTACAGACCGTAACATTTCTTACATACTTTTCCAACAGGTATGTTTACCCTGATTTATTTAGTACTTGCAGTAAATCGTCCTTAAAGGAGTTTTTGCAGAGCTATGACACCAGCTGTCTACTAGATGTACCAAATGAGGGTGAATTATATGGAGGCCCAGTTTGTGGAAATGCTTTTGTTGAAAAGGGCGAGGAATGTGACTGCGGAACTGTTGAGGTGTGACATTTTATAAAATTAGTTGTTCATAATGTAAGTTGATGCAACTTTGGCTTCTTAGTTAAAGTATGACTAAAATAGAGTTGTGTATTTGACTACATACAGTCAGAAAGAATACAGAAAAAACAGTAATGTTCTGTAATGTTATTATAACTTATTATGAAATATTTAAATTTCAAATAACCATGAATGCAATTTAAAATGCATGATTATATTTAAAATTCTAATTTATTCCTGTGATGCAAAGCTGAAGTTTCAGCATTTATTACTCCAGTCTTCAGTGTCACATGACCTTTCAGAAATCATTCTCATGTGCTGATTTGCTGCTCGGAAAACATTTCTTATTATAAATCTTGGAAATAAGTTTGCTGCTTATTTTTCCTCAATGTTCTTTGATGAAAATAAGTTTCAAAAGAACAACGTTATGTCTTTGAGTCTTCACTTTTGATAAATTGAATGTGTCCTTGCTGAATAAAAGTATTCATTTCTATAAAAAATTTTTTTTTACTTTTTTTCATCCATTTTTTATTTCAATTATAGGAATGCAACAATCCCTGCTGCAATGCCACCACGTGTCGACTAACCCAAGGTGCCCATTGTGCGCATGGAGAGTGCTGCCACAATTGCCAGGTATCGGCAAAGCTGCCTACCAGGTCCCACAGGAAGACCAAACTAGTTGATATTGGACTGAAAATACATGTAAATGTAGATTATTGCCTTAATCTGTTTTGTTAATCCTCCCTTGTAGCTGAAACATTCCGATAGCATATGCAGAAAGAGTGCTCACGACTGTGATTTGGACGAGTACTGTACAGGAGAGTCAGCCTTCTGTCCTGAAGATGAATATAAGATGAATGGAATCCCTTGCAATTATAACCAAGGCTACTGTTACAATGGACAATGTCCTACACATAAGGAGCACTGCAAGTTGCTGTGGGGATCAGGTAAAATTCTTACTCAGCCATTGCTCAGAAACCGCTTTGTGTCCTCTTTTATCCTTTTTACAAAGATTTTAACAAAATCTTTACAGCTTTTTTTTTGTTAAATTCATGTGTTTTTTGTAAAATAAAGATTCATAAAGAAATTTAGGAAAATAAAAAATATATATTAACATCAATATCTTGTACATGTTTAGATGCTAAAGTGGATTCTAACATCTGCTTTCGTAATAATGTATATGACAGAACCTCCAAGAGTGATGAGTAAGTGTAACTTAACTTTTCTTTGATGGCTGAAGACTACAAATAATATTTTGTAAATTGTTGACACAATGGTATTCTGAATCCTACAGGCACATGATGTGTGGGAAAATATACTGTTATGGTGGGAATTCGTTCCCTATAACCAATAGAATATCAACAGTAACAATTAATTCAAAAAACTGCTACATAGCTGTGGATTCCTCACCCACAGGTGACTTAGGAATGGTTCCAGCAGGCACCAAATGTGACCTTAATAAGGCAAGTAAATAATGAATGCATACTGCCTTACAAAAAAAAGTACAAAGTGTGTAAAATATTATTATTATTTTTTTATTTGTTATAACCAACAGGTGTGTTACCACAACCTTTGCCAAGACATCAGTATATACGGCAGTGAGGACTGCTCTGACAAATGCAACAGTCATGGGGTGTGTGATTTTTATATATATATTATATTAATTATATAAAAAAAATTCCATTACTTTTATAACAAATTTTCTGTTTTCTCTCTCTCTCTCTTTCTCTAAGAAAAACAGTGTTGCATGCAATATTTGTAATTCTGTGATATTGTGAAAGTCATTGCTTGTATGTGCAAAAACTATTCATCCTAGTTTTTTTTTTTATTATCCATCTTAAATTTGCATTAGAGACCGATCATTTAAAAGCAGAAATATGTGTAAACATATTACTGACTTGTATTTTAAAGGTTTGTAACCATGAGAGGAAGTGTCACTGTGATCCAGGCTGGGCACCACCTCACTGTGATGTTCAATTCTCAGAACGTCAAAAAAGTAAACCACATCCTTTCTTCTTTATAACTTGACGTAATTCAGTCATTGACCATACAAAACTAATGCTATGCCGTGTCAAAATTATATCTTAACAGTGACAAAAGAATCTGTGATAATTGGTGTGACTGCATCTGTAGTTGTTCTTGGGTTGATCATTATTATTGGAGCACTTGTGTGTCACTGGAACAAAATAACAGAATTTAGAAAGAAAAGGTAGGATCTGTTATGCAGCTCATAATCATGAACTATACATTTCTGTTGTCATTTAAATCACTGTACTAGTAATGAAATGCATTCTATTCGAAAAGGTCTTTGAAGGACATCCGAACCTCCTCAGGCCAGTGTAATCAGGCGTTCCAACCAGGAAGTGTAAAGAACAGTCCCAGATTCACACAATCACGCATAAGTCAACCAACTTTCCTCGAGTCATCCACTACTCTGGCCTGCAAACCTCTTTACTCTCCAGCTACGGCCTCTAGACCAGCACCAATGGTAAAGTCATTAATTTAGCCTTGAAAAGGGCTTTTCAATTTGTGCTTGCATTAAAAGTCAATTTTAGGATCAAAGACTTAATCTTTCTACCACTTATTTCTCACTATGCACAGCCTCCAAAGAATGCACCACAAACTAGGACAGAACAGGTAGTTTATCCTCTTTAAAAATGCATGTAATTTATTTAAAACTATTATTTAAAACTAAAACAGTTTTAACAAAAATAAAAATGTGTGTTCCATATTCTATTAGATTGTGAAGCCTTCCGGCCCACCTCCTGGTATTTCCAGAAACATTCATCCTGTTCAGGTGAGGCACAGAGTATCTTAAAATGCACTACTAGCATTCAAAATTATCAAGATATTTTTTTAAAAAGAAATAAATACTTTTATCAGCGAGGATGCTTTGAATTGATAAAAAAAAGACAGCATAAAGACAATTTTTCTATTCATCAAAGAATCCTAAAAAAAACATGATTTTCACCAAAATATTACCAATAATAAACTGATTATAATAAGAAACGTTTCTTGAGCACTTAATCAACATTAGTGCTTGATTTCTATTGATTGATAGCAGATTTACTTCTGAGGGATCATTTAAGACTGGCATTGGAAAATTCAGCTCTTTCATCACAGGAATAAATTAGATTTTTAAATATATTTAAATTGGAAACATTTCACAATATAACTGTTTTTACTGCATTTTATCAAATTAATGCAGCCTATGTTGAGTACAACAGATTTCTACAAATTGTACAAACCCCAATTTTTTTAATGATAGAGAATATATTGTATAATTAAAGGTGGGGTAAGTGATTTCTGGTAGTCAATGTTGATATTTCAAAATCAGAAAAACAAACATGGTATATTTTAATAGCTTCGCCCCACACATATGTACACAACCCAGGCAATGATTAAGGCAGAATCTGCTGTATTAAACACATTATCTTACTTTTCGGACAAACTTTGGGAGCTGACGCTTGAAACAGACAGTGGAGGAGGTTTAGATGGTCGGCGTCTGATCGCTCTCTTGATTTTTATCTTTCTGTCATCACTCAGCTCGGCTAATGTCCTTCATGTGGACTGAACACTTTCTCCTCCACATCATGAGTAGACACGCCCCTTACGGCTGATTGGCTACAAGTTTGTTTTGGTCCTCAGCCTGACTCTAAAGCATTTTTGGAAAAAATACATACCCCACTTTTATGTATAATTTTCATTTTAATGTTGGTTACTTTTAATGACTCTAAGCTTATTAGAGATGTGACATAAAACAGAGGTGACTTGAAAATACTGTGAGACTAAAGAGCATTGTGTCATTTATGTCATGTCTAAATTTAGTTTCAGGCAAAGCCCCTACTTCCACCAACTAAACCACTCCCTCCATCAAGACCATTGCCACCACTCACATCTAAACCTGTAAGAGGCAATTGTTTACTTGAATAATTTAGTCAACATAAAACACACCATCTGACAAAAATACCATTCAATATTATTAACCATTTTTGTATGCACTGATAGGGGACAAAATCAAAACCACCTCCAGTGCCTCCTGTGAAGCCTACTGGGTTGCAGCCAGCATTCAGTCCACCTCAGGTGTTGTATGGTTTTATTGCTTTCCATTCAGCAGTTCACATATAAACTATAAAATATGCTGTCAATTATCAGAAAAAATAAATTGCTAATGCTAATTTATTCAAACTGCTTGGCAGTCTAGTGAGAAAATGTCTGTGTTTTAAAAGCTCTTTTGCATTTACTGTAGGTAATCCAGAAAGTTGCACTGAAGCCTCCTGTTAAGACCAGATGATCTGGAACAATATGAGTTACTCTAAATCACTGGGAGCTTCAGAAGAACCTTGGTTAACAAAACATGGGCAGCAGTTTACAAGCTGAACAAAGTTTGTGTTGTTGTTTTCTGTGGTGTAGCTCTGAATAATAAGATGAAGTTAAGGAGAAGGTAAAGCAGAATGTAAGATTTGCACTGTGGGAATCGCTTTATTATTTTGGTACTTTTTGTTGTTGTTGTTGTTGTTTGTTTTGTATTTTGACTTTCTTTTCCTGTTTATTTATTTTATACTTCAATTTTAAAGAATGTTATTTGCAAATGTTTTCAGTCCGTTCAGATTGTGTCTATGAAAGTCTACAGAGTTCCTCCTTTTAAAGTCACATTGCTGCCTAAGTGGGGGATCAAAGGTTCTCTCTTTTTTTTCTTTTTTTTTTTCAGTGTATTATGGTACATAAATTTTTGTTTATGCAGCTTTTATGTATTTGCAGTTTTATATCTTGTAATTGAAATTTGTTTTCATGATTTTGTGTAGAACTTCCTATTTACTTTTTGAAATTTCAAGAGGGGACCTGTAAAAAAGCTTGAGCCATGTGACCTTTCTAAAGCATAATTTGTCCTTACATTAGTAATTTGCTTTATTTATATATATTTTTTACAATCTCTTTGTTGTTTAGTTGTGATCATTGTGGTTTTGTGCTCTCAGACAAAGGCAAAACAATCTTTGCCCACCAAATATTTAAATTCAAAACGTGCAATTCAGTGTTTTTTTTTTGGTATCATTTGTTAACTATAATAAAGTTTTTCACATTTCTCTTTTAATCAGTTTATTTGGTTTATTTCTATATATTTGAATCGCGTCAAACATGTTTGACCTCTACAGCGCCCTGTATTTTCGTTGCCTAGTAATGATTCAAACACTCATATTCAAAATTATAATATAATTGGCTATATAACATTTTACTAAGTTCAGTATTGTTGTCATTGAGTATTTTAATGATTTAGAGGCAGTGAAGCATTTCTTCCCTAAACTGGTGGAGCTGCGCAACTACACGCATGCGAGTAACTGGAGCACCCTGAACAGTCAAGCAGATTTATTTGTTCTCCACGCAGACAGTAAAGCAAACACTGCGCTGCTTATCTGAGCCCCCCGTGTCGCTTGATATATTCCCCAGGGAATTGGAGGAATGTGACATTACACCTCAGCAACAACACTGGGATCTCCAGCTGAACTGTTTAACACTGACTGAGTCTAAAAATCTGCCTAGACAGCATATGTAGAGCAGTGGGGGAAATAGACGGCAGTTTCCTACCAAATAAACATCTTTTATGTTTGTCTAGAATTGAACAACACACAAGTGCATAATGTTCTCATTTCAGAAACATTTTCGGCAAGCTGAACTTCCATATACCTGAAGAGACAGTGAAGAATATTGTAGTCAGCACACAGGGTACATCGAACCAGTCCTTTGCTCTCTGAGAGTGAAGAAAGAGGAGAAACTGCCAGAAAAACAATTAGATGGCACACTGGTGGGTCTGTGTGTGTATTTGCATTTGCATTGCTACAGCATCTTTCTTTCTATATAATTTCCTCTTTCTTTATAATGGTTGAATGATCAGTTATTTGACCCTGTCTTAATCTTTTTTTTTTTACAGGATTTGGAATATTACAGCACTACAACTTGACAGTGCAGATCAGATAAATACTGTAAAACATAAAAATGTGGATTTAGGTTCCCATTGGTTATAATCTACAGTAGGGCGGTCAGGGCCGGCCCTAGCGTTTTAGGGGCCCTCAGCAGATTTTTAAAAGGGACCCCTATACCTACATTTTTACCTAACCACCCTCATCCCATCCCAATGTACACATTCTACACTGACACCTAGTAAAGTTTTACCAATTTGTTTTACTCATTTATCTTTCAAGATATAGATAGGAAATATATATTTGGGTAGTTGACAAATATGCAGTAAAAAACACTTTTTTTGTAAAAAAAAAAGTATTCTGGCCTTTTAACTAATTAAAGTTGTCTGTGGAGTTTAAAAACAGGATATCCTGTCACACCGGAAGACAAAGTTCAAAGTTCATATGCTTTTAGAAATATATGGATGAAAAAAAAGATGGCCAATTACTTAAATAGATGCATATTTATTAACAATTGTATGCTTTTATTTTTAATTTATAAAAGTTGTTATTTATTGAACATCCTTTAGACAGTCACACCGCAAGACAATTTTGAGATTTAGCTGAAAAAAATTACAATAATAATAACAATAATAATAAATCTAATAACAAAGCAGTTTTTGTGTAAGACAAATACATTTTAAATGACAACATTTTTTATCTTGTGTGACAATGAAAATGCCATGTCATGTCAACAACTCATTTAAGCAAACTTTTATAACTAAAGAGTTTAATCAAGTTAAACGATCGCTTAAGAGAAATGTATAAAAAATTAGTGAGATTAATGCTTTAAGCAAAAACACCTGGTTCTGAAAATTACATTAGAGAACAGAATAATAATAATAATTATAATACATTTTATATAAGTGTTATACATTTTAAATAACAAATAATCAAATATAAGTGTAAACACGTTGAAATAGATGTAAGCAACATCAAAGTGAAGGCAAAAATCTGAGACTAGACACGAGATAGGGTTCACAAGAATGAGACTAGACAAGATTTTTACACTATTTTAAGAAATCTTCACTCATGAAAAGCATGCCTGGAAAAATAGTCTTCATGTGCATTTGAAAACTTGCAATAAATGCCATCTCAGTTCTGCTTTCTGAGTATAAACTATATTATACAGTAACAGACAATACTCAAGCCCTTTAAAATATTTTGCCACAAATATTGAACTGGCTGCCTTCTCTTTTGTATGATTTCATGAGTCTCTTCAGACCTATAGAATTGTACAGTACTTGCAGGCGATGAGTTTTTTAATGTTTGACCTCCTATCTGAACTTTTTTCACATATTGATCATTAAAATAATTCTTAGTCTTATTAGGTGCAACCATAATCAAAGTAGGCTACTCTCTCTAATATTAATAATTCACTACACACTAACAAAGGGGGACACCAGAGTTGTACTTGACTCAAATTAGGTAAAATGCATCGTCAACAAAAGGTTTTTGCTAAATGCATGACAGAAATGTTTGCACTGACTATGTTCGTAGGGTTTCTGAGGGTCCTTCAAAAAAAGTCTTCAGTTAAATTGTTTAAATTCAAGGCCATGTAAACTCTAAAATGATACAGAGAGTCTTAATTATTAAGATTATAGATTAGTATGTGGATTGAACTTCAAAAAGTTGTAGCTTATCTGACCCGAACCAGACAAATTAAAGAGTCGATCAGGACTGTGGTTGAAACATGAGCCAAATTCCTCAGGAAGACAACAGGAGGTCATGAATCAGTCCTAGTGCCACAAGTAAGAAACAAGTTAACCAACCAACCAACTCTTTCACAGAACAGTTTTCGACATTAACAGCACTAGAACCATTATTGACAATTTCAATTCTGAGAAGAGATTGTCAAATTTGGGGCAAGTAATTGAGATGCAACGCCGGACATCACATGTAAACCCATGAGAGTAATACTCAAGGTCCTTGGATTGACAACCCAAGCCCCCCACCCCCCCCACCCCTTTTAACCTCTGGTTCCACAGAAATCTTTATGTCAGAGAATGGCACAGAAACTGTTTTTCTAGATATAAATGGACCAAAATGAACTCAAAATGACTTATAAATTAATCAATCCATCACTTAACTCCATATTCATTTATATATAACCCACACATTTGACTATCATGTTATAATCACTTATTGTGTATGTCTTTTAATAACTATGGCATAGCTTAAGGACACATATTCATGTTTAGTGTGTACGTGTTTGAATCTGTTAGCTTGAAACAGTCATGACCATCAGTTATTTGTCAAATGTATCCTATTCGTGTTATAGGAATTATCTCCAAAATTAGACCCTGCAAGAGCGGGAAAATTTGGACCACATGCTTGATAAGATAACATATGATTTATGTTACCCCCGAGCAAGGAAAATATCTGATTGGTCAAGACAACATTTTGAGGTGTCGCCAACAGGCCAGTTGAAATACTCAGGACACCATAAAATTCTGCTTTTAGCTTGCGTTTAGTTTTTTGTCATCAGTCATGTCGACTTTAGTATGCTTTTAGCTTTTAGATTTGCTTCTGCTATCAGTCATGCCTGCTTTTAGTTTGCTTTTAGCTTTGTTTCTTAGCTTTAGCTTTTAGCCATGCTTTTAGTCATCACTGTTCTTTGAGCGCGGTTCCAGCGTGCTTCGGCCTGCACGCCTGCTGCTACAAACGTGCCCGTTGAGTATCTGGACCTGAAGGAAGTGTTCAGTAAGTCCCGTGCTGCTTCTCTCCCTCCGCATCGTCCCTACGACTGTGCCATAGACTTAGTGTCAGGTAAGTCTCCGCCTAAGGGCAAGTTATACTCTCTTCCTATTCCTGAGAGGGAGGCCATGGAGAAATACATTTCTGATCCTTAGCCTCTGGGTTCATCCGTCCTTCCTCTTCTCCAGCGGGGGCGGGGTTCTTTTTTGTGGGTAAGAAGGATGGTTCTCTGCGACCTTGCGTTGACTACCGAGAGCTGAAAAACATTACGATTAAGAATACTTATCCTTTACCACTCATGTCTTCAGCTTTCGAGAGGTTGCAGGGAGCATCCATATTCACAAAATTGGATTTACGTAACGCTTACCATTTGGTCCGCATCAGGAAGGGGGATGAATGGAAAACCGCCTCCAATACCCCTAGATGGCACTTTGAATAATTGGTGATGCCGTTCGGGCTCTCCAACTCGCCCTGGGTTTTCCAAGCAATCGTGAATGACGTGTTGAGAGATATGGTAGATCAGTTTATATATGTTTACCTGGATGAAATACTGATTTTTTCTTCATCTCTCCAGGAACACGTTCAACACGTCAGACGAGTGCTCCAGAGGTTATTAGAGAATGGGCTTTTTGTCAAGGCGGAGAAGTGTGTATTCCATGCACAGTCGGTCCCCTTCCTAGGGTATATCGTATCGTCTGAGGGAATACGAATGGACCCTGACAAGGTAAAGGTTATGATAGATAGGCCATCTCCAGATTCCCGTAAGGCCCTACAGCGGTTTCTGGGGTTCGCCAATTTCTATCGGCGTTTCATACGTAATTTCAGCCAACTAGCCTCACGTCTGACAGCCTTGACCTCCCCCAGTACGCCGTTCAGGTGGTCTGACGCAGCCGAGGCTGCATTCTCTAACCTCAAGAACCGCTTTGTTTCGGCTCCCATCCTTGTCGCCCCTGACCCCACACGGCAGTTCGTGGTGGAGGTCGACGCATCAGAGGTGGGGGTAGGAGCAGTGTTGTCCCAACGTGCTGCTTCAGACGATAAGGTCCACCCTTGCGCGTTTTTCTCTCATCGATTATCTCCTGCCGAATGTAATTATGACATTGGCAATAGAGAGTTGTTGGCGGTCAAATTAGCGTTGGAGGAGTGGCGCCACTGGTTAGAGGGTTCAGGGGTCCCTTTCTTGTTTGGACCGATCATAAGAATTTAGAGTACATTAGAACTGCCAAAAGACTCAATTCCAGGCAGGCTCGTTGGGCACTTTTTTTCGGCCGTTTTGAATTTACCCTATCGTACCGCCCAGGTTCCAAATATGTTAAACCCGATTCTTTGTCACGTCTTTTTGATCCCTCCTCCCGTCCCGCTACTCCCGAGTGTATTTTGCCTGAGAGATTAGTAGTCTCAGCACTCGCATGGGAGGTCGAGTCGAAGGTCAAGATGGCCTTAGAAGGGGTAATGCCTTCGTCCGGTTGCCCACCGAACCGCTTATTTGTGCCGGAAGAGTTAAGGTCCGAAGTTGTCCAGTGGGGTCATTGTTCTAATATGGCTTGTCATCCAGGGATAAGTAGAACTAATGGGTTGGTTAGACAACGATTCTGGTGGCCGCGTATGGCTCGCAATGTCCGCGATTTTGTTTTGGCTTGTTCAGTTTGCGCCAGTGGTAAGTCATCTAACAGACCTCCTGATGGGCTCCTTCAACCGCTGTCTGTCCCTTCGAGACCCTGGTCACATATCGCTCTAGATTTTGTCACCGACCTCCCGCCCTCTAATGGCATGACAGTCGTTTTGACTGTAGTGGACCGATTCTCGAAGGCGGCACATTTCATTCCCTTGCCCAAATTACCTACAGCCAATGGAGAAAGCGGTTACTGTTTTAGATCACATCTTTCGGCTTCATGGCCTCCCGGTAAACGTGGTCTCAGACAGGGGATCTCAGTTTATATCCAAATTTTGGAAAGAGTTTTGCTAATTATTAGGAGCGTCAGATAATAACTTGTCGTCGGGTTATCATCCCCAAAGCAACGGACAATCTGAGCAAACCAACCAAGATTTAGAGAGGACGTTGAGATGTCTGGTCTCCAAGAATCCTTCTTCCTGGAGTCAACAACTCTCTATGGTGGAGTACGCCCACAATTCGTTGCCAGTGTCAGCTACGGGCCTCTCTCCGTTTCAGTGTAGTGTAGGGTACCAGCCACCAGCGTTTCCCAGTCTGGAATCTGAAGTCGCGGTCCCCTCCGCTCACGCGTTTGTCCAGAGGTGCCACCGCACCTGGACCAGAGCCCGTGAGACTCTTCTCCGGGTGAGGGAGCACACTAAGGCCAAGGCCGATCGCCACCGGTCAAAGCCTCCCGTCTACGTCTGGACTTCTCACCGCCTTAATCATCCCTCTGGAGTGTTCCCGTATCATCGTCTTTGTGTGTCTTTGTACAATATCTCATCATCTCATTAAACCTTGTTAACTCGCTATTGTTTCCAGACTGTCCTTTCACCAGCCGTCACAGTTTATAAAATGTATTTAACAAGGTAACACTGGAAAACCACCATGCTATTAAAGCATGTGGTTCACTTGCAAACATGCAAGTAAGCATTTAGACAGGCTGTTATCCTTTTAAGATAATATGCCCACTCAATAAAATGAATAGCCAAATGAACACAGAGACCTTAATACTTGGTACACCATACACAAAGATGTAACAATCAGTGAATAGTGTTTGAGTGTAAATGGGTAATTCTGAGTAGAAAGTGTCACAAAACAGTATGTTACTAAAACAAACAACAACTAACAACTAAACCAAACAACTAGCAACAAAAGCAACCATAAAACGTTTAACGTTTCAAAAAAGTTTATTTACTCACATCAGACACTGGAGACATTAAAGTTGACCCTCCTCATGGAGGCCCCAACCAACCCTAAACACTGTGAGGCCAAGTGTGCCCTTTTGAAATTCAAGGGTCAAACCATCCCAAATTATAAGGAAACCCACAAAAAGGAAAATCATATACACACCCACACAAACAGCCACATAAACTCAATTGAAGATAAAGTTCAAAACAACATAAGATCAACATTACAAAAAATACATTCAAAAACTGAACAATACATTTACATATACACACATTCAAAATAAACAATAAACGATGACTCCCCTGCTCTGACTAACCAGTAGACTATGCCTACATTACCCAGAATTCAATTTGATGGTATAAAATAGGAAACAGGAAGGCCGCACTTCCTCTTAAATCCTCATCCCCAAATCATGCTGCAGTCATGAGTCCAGAGGAAAAAAAGTAAGGAAATCAGACGAACTTTGAATAAATAACTACAAAAAATAACCCTTTTTGGTGTCTCTGTCTTGACCTAACATTCATATCAATATAATTAACCAAACTAATATAAACCAAACAAAAACCCAGGGCATAGCCCACAGATTAAAGATGATTTATGACATCGTCACAATTCTAATAATATATTTTTTTACTATCACTTTTTATCAATTTAACACATCCTTCCTAAATAAAAGTATTGATTTTATTTTAAAAAAAGAAAGAAAAAAAATTACTGACCCCAAATTACTGACCAGTAGTGTATATTATTACAAAATATTTATATTTTAAAAACATAGCTTCTTTTTTTTTTTTTTTTTACTTTTTATTCATCAAAGTATCCTAAAGTATCACATGTTCTGAAAAAATATTAAGTAGCAGAACAGTTTCCAACTTTGATAATGAATCATCATATTAGAATGATTTCTAAAGGATCATGTGATAATTATCCTAAAAATTCAGCTTTGCATCACAGAAATAAATGATATTTTAAAGTATAATACATTTAAAACAATATATATCACAATATTAATTTTTTTCTGTATTTTTGATCAAATAGATGCAGGCTTGATGAGCAGAAGAAACTTCTTTCAAAAACATTAAAAATAGTAATGTTTCCAAACTTTTGGTCTGTATATTAAAATGGACTAACAAAATGGTCAGCTGTGTTTGGAAATAGGGAAAATGCACTGCATTGTCAGCACTCTCAACATTAAATAGAAGTAGATAGGTTAACTCATCATCTGATAGGTTAACTCATCATCTGATAGGTTAACCTCATCATCATGGTGTCTTAGTCGTGACATCATCTGGTTTCAGATCCAACTCCCTTTTGTTAGAAAAGGTCCTACATCTATCAGCTCCATTCACTAGATAGCCCTTATCACTTCCAACAGACTCAAAGCATTCGGCTAAAAGCCCTTTTTGTCCACAGAAAACTCAAGCAAACAGTAGATTGAGTTTATGAGACCAGAGAAATAGTTTCTGATATATCATATAATCAAAGTGCAGACCATTTCTATTAAAGTAACAGTAGTTCTGTGCTTTTTACTTTTCTTTTTCCTGTACATGCTGTTCAATTTTAACTTCTCTTTAATGGGATGTTTATAAGTTGAAGCACAGCTGGTGTTGATGATTTAGAGCTTAGAGCCAAAAAAAAAAAAAACCTCTCCCGCATAGTTATAGGTCTGGTGCCCTGTCAGTGTGTCTTTTTGACCTTATTGAGTTTAATGGGTTCAGATAGAGTCTAATTAGTTTAGCCTTCCTGGTTAAGCAGTTCTCATGAGCTTACAAATCTTACAGTATGGGGGAGTACCACTCAGCTAGAGGAAATTGATTCAGTGTATTGTGAGAGTAATTTAGCCTGGAGGTATCCTGAATCTGCTGTCTATGCCAAGTCCCACCGAAGAAACTTTTGGACAATACATTTCCCTTAGTGAAATGTAAAATGTTTAAAAGAAAAACAAAAGAAAAAAAAAACTCAATCCCTTTGTCTGTTTTCTCTGAAGCCCCTCATACCAGTCCAGCTACTGTGAAGAAGAAAGACAAAGTAAGGTGATAAACTGTGATGTGAAAAGGACTTTCTGAGGTTCATGAAGTCTTTCATGTATGCCTAAAAATACACATTAGTAATAGACTTGTTGAAAATCTTGTGTAGTGTTGCTGTGACCTCGAGGCCAAATGTTTTTTTTTTTTTTTTGTTTTTTTTTTTGACAATTTCGAAACACTGCAAACTTAAAGTTGAAGTGAAGTTAAAGTGAATTTAAATCTTTTTTCTAAATGCATGTTATTGATGTTACTGTGAAAAATATATCAATGTATGTTATTTTGTGTTATTTTGTAATAATACAGTCATTTTATAGTAAAACAAAAGTATCATCATTCACTCTCCTGGGTTTCTCTGATCATTTAGTCCACTTAAATCACCTGAAAGCTTGCATTCATCTACATCTACAACTTATGAATCATACCATGTCCCCTCATCCTATATTTTCCTATATCTTAAAGTGTGTTAGACTTGTATTTACATCACAATACAGAAGAAAAGGTCTGTTTGATTGCAACTGTAATGTACATAAGAATTAGTATAAATCTTGCAAAAGATCCTTGATATTCTTTAAAAATGTTAAATCTTATGACTTGCAAATTGCAAAAACTAATAAGTTTCAGCACTTTTGCATGCAAAATAAAACATACAGCTATGATATACGTCACTTGACAGTAAGGTTGCAGCAACAGATTTAAATGCTTTAATATTAATAATTTCATTTTAAGTTTGCATTTCAATAAAAAATATTCAGTAAGTGTTCTATTTTATGAAATAATTGATCAACTTATGTATTCAAAATGAAGGAAATGACAATGCTACAAAATGATTGCGACAGCAAACTTCTGTTTGTTCTTTCGCAATGCTGTAAACCCTTTGCTTTGCAGGCCAAGTCTATTTATCATAATATCTATCATATTTATCATATTCTATCTTTCATAAACATACAACCGTTATTAAATATCATGTACAGTAAATGTTTTACTTTGCTTCAGATTTTACACATTAAGGTATTGTAGCATCTTGTGCATCTTGAGATGTGGGGCGTGTTTGAACGAGCCGTTTTAGGGGGCGTGGATAAGTCTTAAATTTTATAAAGAATATCTCTTTGGATTTGAGACTTTAGTCTTTGCAACTCTACGGATCTTCTATATGCACCTTTAAGAGCTAACTTTAAGAGATAATTTTAACTTCTTTAAGAGCTTGTAAAACAAAGAGAAAGGAAAAACTGAAATCACATCATATAACCCCTTTAAAATCTTAGAACATAATTTTCTAGAGCCTTCCAGCAGATTCAGTTTTTAAAAAAAGAATTAACTGTTAATTGTACTTTACTAAATTGTTATTTGAGGTCCACTTATAATGTTATCAAGATTTTTACAGTGTTTTTATTGATCCTTAGATCGGTGTCAGACTGTATTGTTAGGGAACACTAAGCCCTACGTTATCAGAGGACTTGCTAACATGAAGAAAACGTCCAGAGGTCTGTAATTATATGTAATTTAACAATATTTTTAACTTAATTACTTAATTTAAACTTTAGTCGTTTTAACTGCTTTTATTCATTTTTATTGATTAAGATTGCTGCGTGGTAATTATAGTGAGCTAAGTGCTAACTCTTTTTTATTTTTATTTTTTTTAATAAAATCTTTGCCAAAAGATGCTTTTATTTCTGCTAACAGTATGCTCTATGTTTGATTAAATTAACTGAGAAATTGTCTAGCAACACTATATAACACTCT
This sequence comes from Carassius gibelio, assembly GCF_023724105.1. Lineage (NCBI taxonomy): Eukaryota > Metazoa > Chordata > Actinopteri > Cypriniformes > Cyprinidae > Carassius > Carassius gibelio. Next base: position 14,694,200 of record NC_068408.1, on the reverse strand, counting down.
GTTTCAATTTCAGGTTCCATCTGAGAGCCAGGACTGTCAAATAGTAAGGTGAGTCCTTTTTTTTAAGTGTTCAGTGGAGGTTGAGTTATTCATAATGAAAACAGTTACACTTGTGTGGTGCAACATTGGATCCAATATAGTTGCATCATCTTCTAGTTTCAATCTTTGTAATAATCTTGCATTGAATTGTGCCATGTTCATAAATCAAATAAATTAATTAATCAAATAAAGTTTATAGTCTGGTTTCTGCATAGATCTGCATTTGTCTCTCTTGTAATCTACACTACATATGGGAATCGGTGGGCGGGGCTAAAGTGATGTAAAAACAGGTGTTGATTTCATTCTGACCTCAGAATGGAAACTTGACTCATTTGGCCAACATTATTTGACAAAACTTATACATGCTTATTTGCATAAATACTAAAATATCCTATGCAGAAACAGGAAATAAAAGTGCTTTTATGATGAAGCTTCACTTCTCCTTTCATTAAGAATAAATATATATTTTACCTCCTTTGACACATACAGTAGGAAACATGGATTGACAGTGCATGTCAGATTGTGTTGTTGACATTTTTTTTTATAAACTGTTTATCTTGTGAATTTATTCATTTTTTGCTCAAATGCCATTCACTTCCCCCTTGTGCCTATCCAATGTGTGCAGGGGTGCTAACACATCATATTCTCTGTATTTACCTGGGGGGTATAAACAGTTCATTGTTTTCACTACAAGTTGTTCTTTATCATAAAGTCATCAAAGAGGAGACCAGTAATTTGGGCCTTTTCTTCAACAATGCACATTTGGCTACAGCAGAGTTGCAGCCACTCATCCTCTCTTAGCTCTTTTGGCCAGAAGAGTTCACAAAGCCATTTTTGGAATAGTATTTGCAATCACTTTGTGTCCCTCCCGTGAGCCACATGTTTATGCTAGCATCAAGCCCAAGTGGAAACCTCAGACCAAATGTAAACATTTCTGAAGCAAAGTTATGGTGACACATTGCTGCCACACACAATTTTTTTTTACTCAATTATGTCGTAATGAAAAGCCTATTTCTTCAGTATAAATAAAGCCTGGAATTTTACCCATAAGAAGAACGTGATACAATGCGCGGTTTGATTCAGCTAAAGATATCATTTAATAATATATAATCACTAATACATAATTAATATATAATCAGACTGAGGTATCAAAGCTGCCCACACATGTAAAACAAATATTAAAGCATAAGCTCATTTGTTTACCCACGAACAAAATTAGGCCTAAAAATCTAGCTAAATTGTCATTTGCCCGTTTTTTTAAACAGAACATAATAATAATAATAATAATAATAATAATGCTAATTAATGCTAATACTGGCCTAATTATTATAATTATTTTTATTAGGTTATTATTATTGCACTATTAGAAAATATCTTTATTTATTTTTGTTCGTATTTCGATTTGTTGTTAAACCAAATTTTTTTCATTCAAAGAAATAATAAACCCAAGATTTGATTATTCAAAAATAACAGTATTGATCTGATAGCCTGAGTCATGGGTCTGAGCGCAGTTATTGGATAGCACTATATTGTAGACAGATTGGAGATTGTGTGTGTGCACATGGATGGGTTAAATGCAGAGCATTTGGGTTATCATACTTGGGAAATATCATGACTTTCACTTTCAATAAAGTTCTGAGAGCTTACTGATGACTCAAGCTGAGCTCTCCGAAAGAAGAACCCAGCAGAACTTAGGGGTTGGAAAGCAGCATTAAACTCTCTGAGTCACACTGAATTAAAGTCAAAAGCATGCCTGAGCCCTTCAGCATGCAGACAACATGAAGCACACTGTGAGAACGTCTGGAACGGGAGTTGTTCTCACAAAGATAGAATGAGTGGTACTCCCTCTGGTCTAAAACAATGTCTCAGTTCTAAGACCATCAGTTTTAAAGAGTCTAATCCAATAGAGCAATGTAAACTAAAGTACTGCAGATACACCTCCTCGGTTCATTTAATAACAATTCACTACCATTTTAGGGTCTGTTTCAAGTGTGCAAGAAATCTGGTCTTCAGATGTTTTATTTGTCATCATGTTTTATGCACAACCCCGTTCAAAATCATGTTTAGGTTGTTTTAAAGTTTTATGTTTTGCAGTTGTTTATAATTCTGAATATTCTGGGTACACATTGATCTCAATCGATTGATTATTGAATATTGATTACCACAAAATTTAATTTTTACTTTTACCTTCTTTAAATAAAAAAGTAAACAAGAATATAAGTTGTGACGAGGCACTTACAGTGAAAGAGAACAGACGATTTGTTTGGACTCTATGAGTTAAAAAGCAGTAATGTGAAGCTTGTAATTATATAAAAGCACATTAATTATCTTAAAACTCAAATATTATTTGAGATCCAATGTTGTTCAAAACAACATTTTTGCCAGTGTTTACCATGGACTTTGTGTTGTCAAAAAAGGTGTATAACTGGAAAAATGACTTTAGTATGTAAGCAATTTTATGACACCTAAATAATTAGCATTTCTATTTCATTGTTATATAGCCATACTATTGAAACAGTAAAGTAATGCATTACAATATTGCATAACTCCCTAAAAAGGTATCTAATTATGTTGCTTAGTTACGTTTTATGGAAAGTATTGTATTATTTGACTTTTGTATTACTTTTTAAATCTGGACTGGTCTTTATTGTTTGTTTTTAATATAAAAAGTTCTGTTTTTGGCAGTTGTATAAGCCCTTTCACACTAAAAGTGAAACGAATAAGCCTTCAGGCTGAAGGAAATGTAAATTCACATCTGTACAGTAGAGTGCACAGCTCAAACAAACCTTGTGGTTTTGTATTATTTTACATTCAGTTATTGTAGATTTGCGTCATATCCTGAGTTTGCATTTCACTTTTTTTTTCATTTTGAGGAATATTGAAAATGTTTTTGTGCAGGTGAGATGAGAAAATGCATGTTCAGGCCCTGTCCACACGAACGCAGGTATTTTCAAAACCGCCACTTTTTCTATGCAGTTTGGCCGTTTGTCCACAGGCAAACGCAGCACCAGGTCACTGAAACAGAACATTTTTGAAAACTCCTCCCAGGGTAAATAGCCAACATGGCTTTACGTTGGAGATTAAATCGCCCTTGACAGTGCTTCATAGCATGCTTTTGCATTTTCATGTGGATGGAGATTTTTTTTTTAAAGGAAGGAAAAGCTCAGTTTATAAAAATACATGTGTACGTGTGGACATGGCCTTAGTTTAGATTTACAGTAACCATCATGTTTACACAGCACACACAACACCTCTGCACTTACTCGCAATTTCTCTCAACATGGTTGCAAAGGAGTCAATTAATAGGAAAACAAAAAACTGGTGTTACTTATTTAAAGTATTATTTAAAAGTAACTCCTCTATGTTCTTGTAGATTAACAAGTAAGTAAGTAATGCATTAAAAAAGTAATCTGATTACGGAACTCATGTTACTTGTAAAGCGTTACCCCCAACACTGGTAAGTCCCCCAACGAGGCCTGGATCTTTTTTTTAAAGAAATTGAGAGAAAAAATAAATAAATAAATAATAATAATAATAATAATAATAATAATATATATATATATATATATATATATATATATATATATATATATATATATATATATATATATATATAATATGCAGAATCAGCTGCATTTATGGCAGAATTTTGATAACCATAAAAAATATATATATATTAAAATAAATATATATATATATATATATATATATATATATGTAAACCTCAACCTGAAAGTCTTCACCATTGTGCTGTTTGGGTTTGCATTGCAGAGACATTCAACCTACGGGTTCATTATGGCAATTTATCAACATTTGGAAGGTTGAGATCATCAGGTCAAGTAAAGAAGTGTAAAATGTCATGACAATAGTGTTGTTCTGTTTTGCACACAGTAAAAACAAACAAAACTCAAGGCATGACACCGCGTAGTAAATTCATAAAAATGTGATGGTACAGTTCCAGTGAAGAAAAAAAATATTTGTTTGAAAGAGTTCAGCTGTATGGGATAGCCTTGATTACTATCCCAGTACATCTGTTTCTGTTCAGACCAAGACATGGCTGTCTGAAGTCTTTCTTTCTTTTATGTTGTTTAAATGACTCTTGGAAGATTAATGAGGGAGGAGTTTGTAATGCAATCAAAGCCACATGGTAATCAAACTGAATGAAAAACATTTAAGAAAACGGTCTTTTTATTACAGGTAACTGGCACGTTTATTGTGTTTTTCAACATATTACAGTCGCTTCTTTTTTTCATGAGCTCACTGAAGATGAGATAGATCCATAAACGTAATTTTGGGATTGACTTACATAGATGTTTCCTTTGCATCCTTGCTGTACATAACTGCAGATGTTTAAGTAACACAATCTGTGTTCTCTGTTGAACTTTTCGCCTGTGTAATCTGTAAACAAGTTGTCTGCTGTCATCAGAAACATGTTCCATCAGTGAACATCTATTAGTCTAAATGAGATGCATCCTGACTGATACAATAAAGCCAAATACTTTACGGGTTACTATTCTAGACATGACAGTTGCAGGATGGAAGATGGCCTAATTTAAGTTTCATTAATGTGCTGGTGTTGAAATGAACTAGTCCAGGAGGAAACTGATGACAAGCATGGGAACAATCTTGGAGTGAAAAACAGAGCGAGTGATAAACTCAGAATTCAGACAGGTGTTATCAGGGAGAGATGTTAACCCTGTGACACACCCAGGGGTAAAACAAACCTCAAAGCATTGCTTTCAGATCTCACCCCTAAAAAACAGACCTGCACTGAGTCAGAATGAGTAAAGAGTTGTGCAAGCAGTAAGATAGCTGTTCCTTCCCTTTGCAAGATAAGAGAAGTGCACACATATGCACATTGACACTTGCCAAATACCAAACTGTTTTTGGCAAGAAATGGCAAAGCTGAATTTGCAGCAGTCATTGTTCCAGTCTTCAGTCTCATATGATCCTTCAGAAATCTCTCTAATATTAAATATATTTTCTGAATCACTGACTCATACAACCTCTGTAAAAAAAAATTGCTATGGGCTTGTATTGCTTTTCTAATGGTTTTAGCCAAATAATTGATTTTGCTGAGGTTGAGCTTTCCATAAATAAAAGTCTTTAAGAAATGTTATTATTCTAATATGTTGATATGGCACTAAATAAACATTTATTATTATTATCAGTGTAAGAAGCAGTTGTGCTGCTTAATATTTATTAATATATATATTTTTTTTAGGATTTTTTGATGGATAGAAACTTATTTATGTCTTTACTGTGATCTTAATTCAATTTAATGCATCTTTGCAAAAGAAAACTATTAATTCCTTAAAAAAAGAGAACTGACCCCAAACTTTTGAATTGTACTATGTGTTTTTATATATTACAAAATAAATATTCATAAAAAGTCAGATTTATTTCAATTCACATGCTCTCTACAGTCTGCTATGTCTATTCTGTTAAACCCACAACGTCATGTGTCTCAAAGTCAGATTTGAGCTTGTAGAAATCCCCTTAGACTGGCCTGCATTATTGTGTTAATCAGAGCTGGTTGAGAGAAGCCAGGCTTATCATCTATCATGTCCTTACAGAAGCTGCCCCATGACTCCCTGGTAAATTCCGGCAGCACGGCGCTTCAGGGGACGAAGCAGGGCGATGAGCCAGACTGAACACAGAAAACAATTGTTCAGGCTGCTGCTAGTAATTCATAAATCTCATCATAGTTGTCATGGGAACATTTCAGTCTCATATGCCAGAGTCCCTCCAAACAGTTACAAAACCTGGGCACTGCCCTTCCTGCAATGGTTGTAACCAGGTCACACATTTGCCAACAGCTCCACAAAAACAGAAAAAAAACTAATTTTCTACTGGTATGTGTCCTGCTAGACTGATGGCCTAGTTTTTCTAGTACAAATAAATAAAAGGGCTTAGTGGATATTTCATCTAATAATGCACGTGGCTTATTTTCATTCCATTTCAGTGAACTATGGAAAGAAAAGTTGGCCAGGATCCTTGTGCTGAGTAAGACTGTGTAATTGATGCATCCTGTATAAGTCATTTGGGAGTCATTAAAATCTTGCTGTCCGGTGAACTTTGTTTAATATGACTTATAGAGTCAGTTCTGTTCAGTTAATAAAAATGTTCATTTCATGAGTAAACAATGTTTAAATCAAATAAGACTTAAAGGGGTCATCGGATGAACATTTTTCACAAGTTGATATGATTCTTTAGGGTCTTAATGAAAAGTCTGTAACATAGTTTGGTTAAAATGTCTCAGTGGTATAGTAAAACAACACCCTTTTTTACCATATCAAAAACAGCTCTTTTCGAAGTAAGCCATTTTGTAGCATTTTCCTTTAAATGCAAATGAGCTCTGATGACCCCGCCCCACTCTTCAGAGCCATTCTGTGACGGACTGTTTACTTTAGCCACTTTCATCTTGAAACTTGCTAATTGACACATTATTAGGAAAGGCAATTTGCAAAGATTCATTTAAAACCTTATACTCCTCCTATGGGTGAAGCTGGATCACAAATTATTCACGTGAACATAGAGGCATTTATGTTGTTCAGAGCCGAGGCACATTCCCTTCAAAAACAAACGTAATCCACTGCGTCTTCAGCGGCTCAGATGTCGTAAATGACAACTACCAATCAGGGCGGGGCTCAGGTAAGACACTAGTCCAGTCTGATCTGAAACACCACTGTCAATCAAACTATCGTGGGAGGGGCCTGTCTATGTGACGTCTGAGATCGGCTCTGATTTGAGAAAGGGAAAATTATTTAACGAGATAAAAATCCAGTTTTTTTTTGTTTTTTTTTATCAGTGGTTGTGTACACACTCTGCCAACACACATTTCAGTGCAAACAACTTATCAAAGTGCAAGTAGCATCAGATAACCCCTTTAATGGAATCTGCAATCATGTTGGCCTTACAAATCTACCACAATCCAAAGTATTGTTGGTCTCTTTCATTTCCCACACTTATTTTTGGCGGTGCCCCTTTCTATATATCATTGACGTGTAGTGGAGAAAGCGATTTTGTGGTACATCCTGGACACACAAGCACATTTTAACCTAAAATATACAGACTCGAAGAAAAAGCATGCATTTTATCCAATCTATAAGTCTTAATGCTAAATTCACTGTCAGGAACAGGAAATGTGCTCTTGTGTTTGGGGACTGACTCAGTCTGGTGACCAGATCTGAATGGTTGATATTTACTCAGGAGTTTCTGGGGGAGCTCAAGCTTCTGTTCTCTCTTTAAGGTCAGATAGAGACTTTTTCCACTTCCTGGAGTGACTGTTTCCTTCATTTGTCCTTCTTTCACTCATATACTGTTAGTAAGTCTGAGTCCTGCATCAAAAAGGTGAAGCAGGCTAATTTGTTACTTGGCAATGAGAGTTTTTGACATTTCCTGACTTGGACAAAAACCATTGACTGAGACACTCTGAGTTTATTTCCAAAGCAAATAGGATTGTATGGGTCATAACTGCTTGTTGGTATTGTTCATCAAGCAGTTGAGTTATTTTTGGAGAATACCTGGCTATCAGATTATTCCCAAAACAGTCAATGTAAGATTGAGTCCAAGAGTAACAAATACTCTTGTTTTTAATGTCAACATGGAGCTTTTTTTCTCTGTGTCATAAGGTTGGAGATTTAAACACATTCCATACTCTAGAAATCAAATACATCTTAAATTTTAGCATGTTGTAATCACATATTATTCTTATTTAAAAAATAAGTGAAAGTCCCATAAACATACATTTCAGGAGTCACATCTGAAGATCTGAATATTAGAATAAGTTGCGCCTTGAATACCCTTGAATAAGCTTTGCATGCACTTATGCTTTAGATTTTAAAATATTGTTCAAGATCTAGTTCCTATTCCTTATTTCTGGGAAATATATCCAAATCATATTAAACTAAGCACACTTAAGTCATGACACAATCTATGTCACTAACTTTTGTGAGTTACTTAATAGGAAATGATATACACTTCCTTTATGTGCAAGGCAAGAACAGTCTGATCACACTACTGCAACACCAAGGAAACAGTCATTTTCATGGTATCAAAATAGGTTTTATTTCACAGAACTGAACATTGTCAAAATGTTATAAATTTTGCATATAAATGTTTTAAAATTAGGAGCTTAAATTATGCTGACATATAAAAGTGTCATTCACAGAGTGGATTTATTCCAGGGCAGTCAAGTTCTGTCCTCTCTCATTTAATCAGCCATAAGAATCACAGGGATCATATGAACAGAGAAAAATCTTTGAGAATTGCTTCAAAGCTTTTGAGACAATTAAACTTACACCCTGAAGGAAAACAATAAATGTCAATTTTAAGCAAGAATGGGAGAAGCCAGACTAACTGCATTAAATTAATGCTTGTTTCTTTAATGGAAAAGTTTGTAGAGGATGTAAGAATATGTGCTGCATGACAGATTTACAATGACCTTATATCTGACCTTACAACTTTTATATGTTTGCAAAAAAAAAAAAAAAAAAAATCCAGGTCATGCAAGTCTCTTTTCCTGAGAGATAGTACTAGTAGACACTATTCAAAGCCTTGTTTGGATGGTTTGATTTAATGCATTGTTATTATTATTGATTTAGTTGATTTTGAATCAAGTAGGTCTTTGTTGCCTAGTTTGATCCATGAAGAGCACTGGCTTCCCCTAGTGGTGACATTCTGATGAAGTTTTTGAGGCTTCAGAAAATCATCATCTGGCTCCCAGCATGCAATAACATGATGTAAGAACATCTGATCATTAATTCATTCACCCATCAACGCTTAAAAATAAAAAACAATAGTGCCTAGTAATACAGCAGCCCTTGTTGTTACTGAATTCCCTTTGAAATAAACTTCTTCCAGTAATGACAAAACAAGCAAGTTAAACTAAAGTCATAAAGGCATTTTCAGTCATAAAGGAACTGACTCAACTATATAGAATCCATTAGCTGTCCATCTCTCGCTTTTCAAAGGCTGGAGCCCCGGATCAAAACTTTAACATTTTATGAGACTTTATGGAATCAACATACCCATGTTCAGTGTGACACCTTCTAAGAACCATCTATTCAAAAACAGGCACAGGGCACTAACACACTACACAACACTATACCAAACCCACTATTTCTGACATTATATTAAATTAAATTCACACCAAAGGATTTAGGTGTCAAAATTTTCAATCAAAGATCAACAAGCAGGGATGATTTTAAAACAAACGCATTCTTACATACACATGCAAAAGCCACTGATCACTGCAGTTGTGGCTGGACTAAATTAAGATTTTAGTGATGGAAATGAGGATTTTTCTACAGGGATGGTTTACCTAAAAATGTAAATCCTGTCATCAGATACTTACCATCATATTGTTCCAAACCTGCAGCACTCTCTTTCTTCAGTAGAACAAAGTTTTTGTGCATATATTGAAAGTTCAATTACAAGTACAACACTGAATCCCATTGACTTATTGTATGGACACAAAAATATATATAAATCTTTTTTTATATATTCCACAGAGGAAAGATAGCCATAGAGGTTTGGAATGACATGAGGGTGAATAAATAATAACACAATTTAAACTTTAGGGTGAAGTACCCCTTCAACAACATATGAAGGAAAGGTAGATGACAAATTTTGGCTACACAATGAGTTTTATCGGATTGTAGCTCAATTGGCCATTGCCTTAGATCTCAATTAGTGTGATGCCTTATAATTCCAGTTATGTAAAAGACAACACAAACATAAACCTTGAAATGTTCACATACTTCACATAAATTCATTGAAAAATAATTAGCATGGATTTGTGACATGCAAAAGTTGAGAGCAAAAAAAGGGGAAAAAGCACAATGATGTGAGTCAGGGAGGGGATTTGGATCGCATTAATTCGACCTGGCAATATTCAGTGGTACAGTGTCTGGACATTCCTTTTTAGTCCACAAGTGACTGCTGAAAAACCACAGGCTCTGTGTGTCAGTCACAGCACAGTTAGCCAAGCACCCAACCCCACTGCAGAAGCAGAGTGAAAAGTATCCATGTCAGCATGCCTTACAAGCACCCACAGAAAGAGAGAGAAAGAGAAAAATAGAGAGAGAGAGAGAGAGAGAGAGGAACAGCAGAGGAAGAGAGGGGTGGACAGCTCTCAGGCCCCTCAGTGGCCTTCTGTGGCTTTGGGCTTGGATGCTTTCTTAAGACTCTCTTTCATACTCAAGACCTCCAGCTGCTCTACAGAGTCTGCCGCACCCTGGCCCACGCTCGGGTGGGAGGCACTGTTGTCTAAAAACATGTTTGGGATGTCTTGACCGAAGTAGATCTTGCTGTTGGCAGCTATGGCCTGATATTTCATCAGTTCCAGATACTCTGGTGTCAGCTTCAGCTGTGGAGGAGGGAGACAGTGGTATGATCAATGCCATGAGCACATCCTGTGTGGAATCATCTCTGCTGAAGGAATGTGTCAGTGTGCCTCCATGTGTCCAGAGTGGACACTAGTCACACTATGACAACAGCTAGAGCCTCCTACAGGCACTACTTAATATACTTGAGGTTAAAGGATATTTAAGCTTTGGACAAGCTGAAAAATTATTTCACAAAAAATCTACTCTATTATGTGTTTTTGTACAGAATAGATGGTACAGATATGTACTAAAAGTTAACAAACCTACTGTTGAAGGTATAGTTTACCTTCAGTTGCTGTTACATTTCACTTAAAATGTAATTTCCCTCAGACCATCCGAGATGTAGGTAAGGTTTTCAATTAAACAGATTAGGGGAAATGTACCATTATTTTAACTAGAAGCAACAGTTTGAAGTTAAAAAACATCTTAATGATGAATTAGTTTATCACTAACACACAGCTTTTTACTTCACAAGACATTAATTGATGGATTGGAGTGGTGTTGATTATTTGTGGATTTTTGTGATATCTGTATCAGCGATTTGAACTCACATTGTGATGGCACCCATTGTAATGCAATTCAAAACTTTCAAAATCTGTTCTGATGAAGAAACATACTCATCTAATTTTTAGATGGTCTGAGGCTGAGTACATTTTCAGTCAAATTTCATTTCTGGGTGAATTATTCCTTAAAACCTGTAGGTAATTATTATTTTTTTTAAATGCAACAAATAACATTTTTACATTTCTTTAAAAAATAAAAAAATTACTCTTTCAAGGATTTCTCTAAAAGGTTACGTCAATAAAGTATTGAATGTTGAGCACTGAGTCTCACACAAATATTTAATATTTTCTTAAAATCAAATTTCAATCAAAAAAAGTTTTTTGTTACCCTGTTGGCTTCTGCAAACTTTTCAGCAGTGTAATATTCTGCATCTGCTCTTGCCTTCTCTCTTGCCAGGAATGCAGCATCTGTTACAATCAAATAAATGTCTCTGATGAGCAACACACTCTGCAAGGCATGTGCAATGAAAATTCTCAGTAGATAAACCAGACCTTCAATTTCAGAGATCCTTTTCTCGGTTTCCTTCTCCATTACTTTTTGTTGGAAGTGAATCTCTGCCACCTGAGCCATTTTCTGAGCCTCTGCAATGAGAGCAACACACAAAATGAACAGGGACAAACCATAACTCCATACATGATCAGCATTATATCTGGAAGTGGAAGACACACCTATGATGGCCTTCTTTCTCTCAGTTTCAGCCTCCTTCTCCACCACTTTCTGTGTCTGAACGGTGATGAGCAGCCTGGTCTTCTCCGCTTCCCTGCAGATGATGAAAGTGAGGGAAATTTTGATTAAAACCATAGACATAGGCATCCCAGGACAATTTATGTTAGAAAAGATTACTTCTAATAAATACTGTTCTTCTGAACTTTCTATTTTTCAGCAAAATCCATGTTCTTGAGCACCAAATCAGCATATTAGTATGATATCTGAAGGATCATGTGACACTGAAGACTGGAGAAATGGCTGCTGATAATTCAGCTTTTCCATCACAGGTATAAATTACATTTTAAAATGTTTTTAAATAGAAAACAATTATTTTAAATTGTAATAATATTTCACAGTAATACTGTCTCTACTGTGTGTTTGAAATAAATGTGGTTTTGGTGAAAGTAAAAGATTAAAACTGTTCAAGCCTTTGAAAACATTTTAATCTATCAAAAATCTATACAATCAAATTTATTCCGAAAATATATTCACTCACATCAGCTCATAGTTTCTTCTGATGGCCTCAGGAATTTTAGGTTTGGTGACTCGCACAGCCTGCAAAATATTATGGAATCATCTAATTCTGCTCAAGTCAAAGCTGAAACCATAGAGATAAAAACCATACCTGAATCGTGAGACCAGGAGCCATAGCATTCAAGTCCTTCTGCAGTGCAGTCTTTAAGTTCTCATCAATTATGTCTGTCAAACAAAAACGACACAAATGCAAGATCATGACAAATATTCTTGCAGTGAAAAAAGCACCAAAGACAAAACAAATGACACAGCAGAAACTGCAGCACTCTATATATAAACAACTGAAAGTTCACAGTATACTTGGCTGAATAAACTGTTTGACATCTCAGTGACTTACCGAACAGTTCTATGTAGACTTCCTGTAGTGTGTGCACACTGCAGAACTGGTTTAACTCATGGTGAATTTTGTTAAAGATTAGCGTCTTGTCATAATCTGCGGTGTAGTTCTTCACTATGTCCACCACTGTGGAGGAAGAGAACAAGAGCATGAGCTTGTTTTGTCATAGAGCCTAACATCTCATTTTCCTCCCACTGAAGACATACAGGTCATAAATGTTTGGCGAAGGCTTGAGGGTGAGTAAATGAGGACAAAACCTTTACTTTTGGGTGGACTATCCCTTTAAGGCTCTTACCTGCTGACGGAACCAGCATATTGACCACCTCAATTCTGTCAAAATAGATCATGACACCTCCACTGTAGAAGAAAAAGATTATTATTTTCATTCAGGAGCCTCAGAAAATATCCAGTACAATTTAATCCTGACCAATTTTAAGCAGTTTTCAGGACATTTTGATAGAATAACAACAACACGAAGGAGTACCTGGTTCCACAAGGCACATTTTTTATTTCATCTGTTTGCAGGGTTGTCTATAAACATGATGCAAACGTGAGAAGAAAAAAAATCAGCATATTTAACAATATTCTACCTTGGTTTCCTTTCTAACTTTATAATAAAGACTTTTGCTAAATGCATAGATGTAAGAATCCACTGATTCATTATAAATGATATGCAATGTGTACAACTGTAATAAAACAATTTATTATTATACGGCCAACTATAAATACATCACATTTGTACCTGCACTGATCTATATGAAGTGATGAAAGGCAGCATTATATGGTAACCCGGGCCATTAGGATTTGTCAACAAAGCTCCTCCTCTGAAAAAATTGGGGAAAAAAACATGAACCAAAATTAGGAAGCAAATTAAATATATGAAAGATAAATATGCCATCAATTTCATTTGTGTAGAAATATTACAACACCTATTGCTATAAAGAAGCTGTGTAGTTACCAGTTGATCCAAAAAAAGAATAATTCTGTTATCATTTACTCAACCTCATGTCATTTCAAACCTGTATGATTTTCATTGTTCTATGGAACACAAAGGACAATATTTTAAAGAATGTTGATAATCAGATAGTTTTGGTGACCGCTGACATCCATAAGATGGACAAAAAGTTTATATTTAATCTTTTTATTAAAATATTACTTGAAGTTATATTTACTTAAGAAGTCACAGAGGCTTGGGCAAACAACACTTTTCTTTTTTGGATCAACAATGCCTTTAAAAGCTGTAAACATACAATGTTAACTGATCTAGCCTTTCCACCAAATTTCAACTATATTACGGCCGTTTTATTAATTATTAACATAAGCAGCATAAAATCTGTGTATAATTTCAATGCAACTTCCTTCCACTCACCTGTAATACACAGCTAAATGCCCTTCCTCAATCTTGTGAATGGAGGAATGAAGCAGAATGGCCATCACACCAGCCATTGCTGCGATTACTGCCCCGACGTGTGCCATTGTCATCTAGCCTGCACTCACCTGCGGAGAGACAAGTTTGCAAAAGAGGAAGCTGAGCTGATCCTTAGAAGAAGAAAAAAGTCAAACTCAGTTTGTGTGACAAAGATCAGCTTATAACACAAGCATGGGCCCTGATTGCAAACATGTAAGCAGATCAGCCTGTGCTGTATAACCTCTCTCAACTGCTCCCACACACGCATAAACAATCTCTGGAGAGCTGCACAGCAAACTGAGATAACAGGTTTTCAAAGTCCATCAGACCCACACACGGAAGTCATGTTGCCAAATGCAAATGTAGAATACAAATATATACAAATACATTCGTATGGCAACATCGTACATGTGAGAGCTGCATGAGCCTCTAGCTATTTTAGGAAAACGAGTGTTAATCATAAGGCTGTCAGTGACCAGAAATTGCAGTCTGGCTCTGTTTCAAAACCTAAGGCGCTGCCTAGAAAGACAGCAGCAGCACAAGAACAGCTTTTTGTTCGAATGCGCAGATGGTGCTTTCTAGTTAGGGAACTCTGACTTTTTAAAACACAGCCTCTCCATTATCTGTCCTCGCTAGCTATGAAGTTCTGCCTCGCACGTACTAATGTACGTTACGATACACGGCACGAACTGATATGAATGAGAGTAATCTGTCGGTAACGTTACACACGCTAAAACAACCGTCGCAGTCATTCACGTGATCTGGACACTTGCAGCCTCAATCACAGCACTCGCAAGACTAAACTTAAGCTAACCAACGCCCGCGGCTGGCTAACTAAGCTAATTATTTGAAATGCAAGCAAACCTTGTGGCAAAACGACCTTCTTTCAAGTTAAACGACATATACGAGGGGATAATACTAGCCGCAGGAGGCATTTACCGATCATTCAATTAGTTAATGGACAATGCTGTCCTTACGCTTTTGCAAGACATTACTTTATTACTCACGACGCCGTGCCCAACATTGTAGGTTTGAAGCCTCCCACTGAAACGCTTTGTGAATCCGATACTGATTTCCCTTTCAAAATCAACCTCAAACACACTTTCAAAATAAAAGTCACCAGTAGGCTACAACTTTGCTGCTAGGTCGTTAAATTAAACAACCTAACTACTTTCAAATTAATGATAATAATAATAATTTTTATTAATATTATTTTATTCGTCGCTTTGGTAAATATATTTATAAAAAAATGTTCTCATCAAATCGTTGAAACTACCTAATAACGTTAATAAAACATAAAATTGTAAAAATAATAATAATAATAATGTGTGTGTGTAATATCAAAGAGTGTAGAAGCAATTTTATTTTGTAATATGTATGTACGATGTGTTATATGTACCATACATATTTATAATGTGTACGATATGTTATATTGTTATATTATATGATTTGTATTATATATGTTTATAATATTATATTATGTTTCTTTTGTATAGCATGATCTAAAAAAAATCCAAATGAATGTAATTGATACAATAATGAAAATGAAATGTTTATTATTCAAGTCCGCGTGCTATGGGTTGCCATGGAAACAGACGCACGCACAGAGGCTGAGCTGACGGATTGAAATGGATGTGCTGGGAAACTTGGAAGTTCGGTGAGTTACGAATCATTTCTTAAAAAAAAAAACATTGGACAATTGTTAACATTGTTTCCATAGCGGATCATTAATTTGTAGTCTGTAAAGTTATCCTGTTTTGAAAAACAAAAACAAGTTCTGCATCAGTATCATAGCTAGCGCCCTAGCGTCGAGCAGAAAACACTCGAGTATACAGCGCACACTGGAAATACCGCGGGTGTTATCAAAGGAAATTAATTTTAAACCCACTAATCTCAAAATCTGGAAGAGAATATCAACTTTAAAATAAAAACAAATAAATTATGAATAAAACCAATGCTACTTTTATTTTTATTACTATGTGATAGGTGGGTGCAAGGATTCAGCAATGGCACATTTAGATTTGTTGACAAGAATACCACATGCTACACCTGTGGGAACTTTATTGTTTTCCTCGATATGGAAACTAAGTCGAGGAAGACTCTGCAGAGTCCTGGTTCTGGTATTGGGGCCTTTACAGCCAGTGGGCATCGCAGATGTCTTGCTTTCTCTGACCTCAGACTCAATCCTTCCATCTTTGTCTACAACTATCCAGAGCTCGAGCAGATGTGTAAACTGGAAGGTGAGTCAATTTATTTGAAACATTTATTTAGTGTCCACAAACTTTTATAAAACTTACACTTTTAGTGCTTTTTCATGTTTTAGGCACAACTAAACTGGGCTATACAACTTTGGCACTGTGTGACACTGGCCCTTATTTAGTCTGTGCTTCCTCTATGCCTGATCACACCATCTCATTATGGTAAAATGCATGTTTCATATTAGTCTGACATTTTCTACAGCAATTATTTATATTTGACCTTTTTCAAAACAATATTTGAATATCCACTATTTAGGAACTGGGAGAGCAGCATTCTCCTTTGTAGACATCCACTTTTGGGAGAGGACGTCACAGCATTGGTTTTTAACCCCATGAACTGGTGTCAAATTGGTGCTGTAAATTTGAGGTCCCTTACTATCTGGAATGTTGAAAGATGTGACAAATACCATTTGATGAAGCCTAGGTAGAGTGTCTCTCCAGCAGATGTCACTGTTATTTACAAATTGATTTCATATGCCAACATTAGGATTCATGCACTGACAGTGTTTATTTGACCCATTATCCTTTCTTTATGTTTTCTTTGCAGTGCTATCGATCTCCCTGCCGCTGATGGTTCAGTTATTGAGTGTGAAACAAACCTATCTAGTATGCTCAGTAGGAAGTTGACACACTTAGGTCCTCAGATGCCCACTTCAGCAATAGCTGGACTGAGTGGACACAGAGCTGATGATTTTGTGGTATGGGTTGTTTCTCCAGTAGAGTGTTTTCTTCTATACCAGTAGCCCTCCTGAAGATTTTTAATTTTTTAGTTTTTATCAGTGAATTTTATTAATTTTTTTTGACAGTATTTTATGATCAAAATAAAAGTACAGGTGTTGTATTTGTTTACATAACACTTTATGTTTTGTCAGAGTCACAGCATAATATAATTTGTCTGTCCCAACAGCCTTTGAAACAAATAAAACCAAAACTGTGTCCAAGTGCCATCTGCTGGTCAACTTCTTCTGACCTATATGTTGGCTCCGAGGAAGGTTTCCTGCTTTGTGTGAATCCTGACACTTTACTTGTCTCTGTCCTATATAAACCTCAAACTGATTTAAATCCCAGAGGTAAACTCATACTTAATAAATGTCAAATCAGAAAATTTCTGGATTTCACTTTATCTGTATGAATTTTAAACTTAATCTAGTTCCTTGTTTTGAGAGCTTAATTTAATTGCATTTGTTTTAATTTTACATCACAGATGACAGTAAAACATCCCTGCAGGAAGGCAGCTTCCGGAGCTTAGTACTACAAGACTGTAATGTTTTTGCTGCAGGAATGGTAAGAAATTGTATTTATCATTATTTTCAAGTGAGACATAATTTTAGACCATTTCCAAATCTATTACAGGAAGGCATTTTACGAAAGATACAAATTAAAGGAAACAAATGGGAGGTAGTGCAGACTTGGGCTTTGGATGAGGCAGCCTCGTCTATATGCTTTTCCCCTGATGGTGAGACACTGCTGATAGTTTCTAATACAGTAAGTGTTTATATTTTATGATATATCATATTAAAATAATATGAATGTAAAAACAGCTCTGTTGCATTATATGGATATAATATCTAATAAATATTTTATTTAAAAATGTCATGATAAAAACTCACAATATTCTTAGACTGCAATACAATACAATAAAGACAATGCTGAGAAACATAATTAACAAATTTCATTTTTTCTCTTCAGGGCTGTGTTTACAGATTGAAACCACTGCTGAATGATAACATTGTCAAAGTTCTGGATGTACTCTGTGGAGATTTTGTGGCTGTTGCTCCATTATACACTGACAGAAACATTTGTTTGGTAAAAGAACATGTGGTGTCAATTGGTTAATTGATCACAATAAATACACTGATACATATAATAGTAAAGTATTACAATATAAATATTAAAATACAATGTCTAGATATATTATTGAAATAAATATTATTGAAAATAATAAGGCATCTGTATCTTCATTTTTGCAGTCAGTCAGAGAGGCAGGAGATTTACAGCTGTGGGCCCTGGATGATGGATTCTGCATGGGCTCCGTCTCTCTGCAAATACATGTTTGTGCTATAATTAGGGATTCTATTCTACATCACAGTAATTGTTTTTCCCAGATCAGGTGAATACGTTTGCTGTACTCAAATATGTGTTATTTGGTATGACTTTGTTTTAGGTAACCAGTATGGCATGCTGCCCCATAGCACAGTATGTTGTTGTAGGAACAGCCACTGGAGACGTTCTGTTTGTGGAAATGACCTCAAAACAAAAACCCAGACTAGTTCACAGGGTTCATCTCTACCGTGTCCCTGTAGACCATTTGGTGTGAGTTTCACAGCACTGTGATTATTTGCTCTCACATTTCTTGGGAATTAAGGCATTGTGAAGTGAATGTTGGGAATACTGTATGTTATATTTGTTTAACAGGTTTGATCAAGGTGGCAACTTTTTAATCACAGGAGCATCAGACTCACGCATGTTTGTGCTGAACGCAAGGCCATCAAAGGGATTTCAAATTATAGGATGGACTGGTAATTCACAGAATCACATTACTATTCAATTCTCTATATTTAGAGTCTATAATATTTTCTTTTTTTAAATAAATGTTTACTTTTATTCAATGAGGATACTTTAAATTCATCAAAGGTGACATTAAAGAAAAAAAAATTATATTTCATATAAATTCCATTCTATTGAAATGATTTATCAAAGAATCCTGTAAAAAAAAACATAATGAATTCCACAACAAAAAAAGCAGTACTGATAATAATGTTAATAATATAGTACTGTTTTACTATATTTTTGATCACACGATGAAGAGGGTTCTTTAAAAAACATTCAAAAATCTTGCCACCCCAATCTTTTGAACTGTGTTATATTTACATTTTATGCCTAAAGTTTTAAACAGTCCTTTTACATTCTTCCAGAGGCTCCGGGTGCCATTGTAAACCTTTCCACTCAGTACCACACGGAAAGTAAACAGGTTAAAGTGCTGGTGCTATACAGCAAGACAGAGAGAGAAATCAATGAGGGAAATGTGCTTCTGCTACTGACTTTGTTTGTGCAACAGCTTACAGGTACCAGGAAAACACAAAAACACACCATAATTAAGGCTGGCATGCAGAAAGCTTCTCTAAAAAAAGAAGGACAAATCATAGACATTCAAAAATTCCAGCACTCCTTCTCATAATGTTGTGCCACTTCCAGACTCGTCAGGTTGTGTGGATGTCTATGGCTGTCTGTGTAAAGATGTCCTGCACAGCTGCCTATATGAGATCCCTCACGCTGTCTGCTCTTGTGTCCTGGCCATGAACAAGATATTTGGTTACTGCCAACAGAGAAAAGTCTTGCAAAGTTTCCGTATCCCTGAGGTGGTATAATAACAGACAACACCTTTAGTCTGATGACAGTTTTATTTTGTGTTTTTGGCACTATTCCTAACTGCTTCTCATGTGATATACAGAGTGGAGTACAGCCATCTAATGCACAGGAAGCAGTTCCCCTGATCCTAGAGAAGGAGGCAGGGGGCCATTTACTGAGTCCTGCTTTTCTACAGCTCTCCCCACATCAAAACTGGCTGGCAACAGTTGGCAGGGATGGACTGCTGCGCATTTGTGAGATCTCAACAATGGTATTGTTGTTAAAACCAACCTCTACAAGTTCATCCATGTTTATGAGTACTTGGCTAGAAGAAACAGGATTCTCGGAAACTGCCCAAATATCTGATGGGTATGTAAATGTGCTTGCTTTTGAAATGCAGGACAGGTACGTGCAGCTGCAGTGCCACTCATGTTGGCAGGGTGGAGTCGGATCTGTTTGTTTCACCCCAGACAGTCAGACCCTCATCAGCTCTGGCCTGAGGGATGGCTCACTTGTCTGCAGCAGGCTCAGGTGAGCTCAGGGCTCTCAAAAAATAGACAAAACAGACAAATATTACTATAAAGCTTTGGTCTATAGCAATATTTTCTCTATCTGGTAGTTTCAAAATGCCCTTGAAGATGGACCTGTAGCAGTTTTGTTTTCACAATGCATTCAAATCTAACAGGTTAAAGCTTTCTGGGGCCGGCAAAGCAAATGCAGCTACCCAGTATGCTCAGTCAGTTGCTGATTCTTTTGAGTCAGTAGTATCCTCAGAGAACACCATCCTCTCCAAAATGACTGACTGGGATCCACAGACACAATCCCTGACCAGTTGTTCGTCATTTCTAACAGGAGAAGTACAGAAACAGTGTTTTCTCATGTTTATGCACAATATTGTACCTGGTTAAAAGCAGTTTTACTGGGGAGATATTCTGTTCCTTGAGACAGAATATAAACTGCCATAAAATTCTTCCTGCAGGGAAAGATGAGTCATGAAGCTGAACAAGAGGAAAACTATTTTGTGTCCCCAGCTAGTTCTACATGGCTTGATGGAAAACTAGATGCGGTTAGTGTCTGAATGTATTTATGTGTTACAGTTTAATTAACAATATAATATTGCCATGTTATTGTTCTCAATTTTATAATATAGCATTATTTGTAACGAGCAGCTAATACTTTTCAGGTTACAACACATTTTGTTTTCTTATTTTATGAGTTTATTTTATGAGTTTTCTTATTTTATGAGGTTAATCACAGGCCTACATGAGAAAAAAGTTCCTAAGATTACAAAATATATTTATGTAAAATAATTTACACTAATGTGGTACAGGGAAAGGTTTTACAACCTAATGCAAAATTTGATCAAAAAAGTAAGGTTTTATATATTTGTATTATCATACTCAATTGACGGTGTAAGCAAAAATCATAAGCTGTACTACCATTCCAATGTCTGAGGTCAGTATGATTTTAGAAATGAATACTTTATTCAGCAAGGGTGCATTAATTGTTCAAACGTGACCTTAAAGACATTACAACATATGTTCCTTGAGTACCAAACCATGGACCACAAAACCAGTCTTAAGTGTCAATTATTTGAAATTGAATAAATAAGCTTTCCATTGATGTATGGTTTATAAGGGTTGGACAATATTTGGCCGAAATACAACTATTTGAAAATATGGAATTTGAGGGTGAAAAAAAAATCTAAATATTGAGAAAATCGCCTTTGAAGTTGTCCAAATGAATTCTAAGCAATGCATATTACTAATCAAAAAATAAGTTTTGATATATTTACGGTAGGAAATTTGCGAAATATCTTCATTGTAACAGGATATTTATTTAATATCTTAATGATTTTTGGCTTGCTTTTTTTTTTTTTGGCTATTGCTAAAAAATATAATAAAAAATAAAGCGGCTTAAGAGTTTTGTGTTCCAGGGTCACAAATGAGCAATTTAGAATTACCATCGAAGAAATAAATTAAAATTAAATAGATGAATGCTTGCTATTATCAATTTATAAACTTTCATTCAAAAGTTTGGAATACTTTGAATACTACCAGAATAATGGTTGCTGAACATTTTGTTTGCTATTAAAGAAATGTTACATTTGTTTTAAATATATTAAAGTAGACTACAGTTATTTTTAATTGTAAAAATATTTCACAATATTTCTGGTTCACTGTATTATTTGATCACATAAATACAGTCTTGAAAGGAGACTTATTTCAAAAAGATTTTTTAAAAACTTACCAATCCCAAACTTTTGAAAGATTGTTATGATATTGGTTTCCAAAAACATCAAGCATCTTATTTGAGTGAGAAATAGAATAACTGAAAGATAATACATAATAATAAGATCATGACTCCAGTGGTTTCCAAACAGGTTCTTCAAGAAGAGACCCAGCAGTATGCAGAGACCAAAAAGAACCTAAGAAAAAACATCAAAGTTCTTCGTGACACAGTAAGAGAAAGGACCGTCCGCTCTTTCATATTATTGTGTCCATATATACACACATTTGAAGTTGAAAGGTTAATCTTAATTGTCTCTGGATCATTCCAGATCAAAGCAATGATGCAAGAGAATGAGAGTCTGCCAGACATGGAGAAACTTGGGCACCAGGAATTTAACCTGGATGTGGAAGAGCAACAGAGGATGCAGCTCGAGGCAAAACAGGAAGTTACCAGGGTAAACATGGTTATTTACTGATGATGAAGAGCAGATTAATTAAAAACATGCTCTTTAGTTTATATAAGGTTTTTTCCTACTGTATTCAGATGTTTATTTATGTTGTTTAAGGTGAGGAAAGAGATCGAGATGGAGAATTTGGCTAAGTGCTATCAGAGGGAGATCCTGAAGAAAGAATGCTGGGATTCCATGCAAGTCAAAGGCAAAGCTATTAAGGTCTCTAGTCTAAAAAGACAATGTTTTGTTGTAGAGCAAAAAAAATTTATAATATCCACATCGATCGATTTCACCTGGTGTACCTGGAACTAGAAATTCTATACAGCTGCCGAGTGTCACTGTGTTTGTGTACGTTTTGTTGCCTTCAGGCATTTCATTCAGAAAATGAGGTGAAGAACTACCCCATGAAGGAACGCACTGAAAAAGAACTCGAAGAGCTTCAAAGGATTGAGACCATGAGGCAGATTGAACAGGAAAATTCACAAGTATGTGTACAGTGTGTTTCTAATATGATACAGTGCTTGTTTCTGTTATTTCACAAGATTTTACACAAATAATATGAATTTTCTTCATAGCTTCAAGAGATGATTTTAAACACAATCTCTGGAGACAAAGAGGAAGACGAGGCAGAGGACAGTAAGAGCGAGAGTCCTGCTCTGACCGGCAGTCTGAGTGCTCTGTACGGAGGGTTCAATCCTCATCTCTACAGCCAGTTTAACTTACACATCAGAGAGCAGAAAATCAACCAAATCACCTTGTTAAAGGTGATGACTTCTCGTTCATACTTTGATACATGAACTTGATGTTTTATGTTTCATTTGGATGTTGAAATATTCCCTTTTGAGTATAGAAAAAGTTTGTGTGAAAACAGTGAAAATTGTGTCATACAGTATGGTCTACCATTGTTCATTTGATAAATTTCATGGTTGTTTAATGAAGGATGTTATCTACAAAGTGAAGAGCACGTTCAACAAAGACTTTGAGGCAGTTTACAAGCAGAAGGAACAGGAAATAAACCGTCTTAGAGAGAAGAACAAGCGTATT
Source organism: Carassius gibelio (assembly GCF_023724105.1). Taxonomy (NCBI): domain Eukaryota; kingdom Metazoa; phylum Chordata; class Actinopteri; order Cypriniformes; family Cyprinidae; genus Carassius; species Carassius gibelio. The sequence goes on along the minus strand of NC_068408.1, from coordinate 14,670,886 downwards.
TCTGAGATTATGACTGAGCTGGACCTCAGTGAGACACTGTGGGAGCCTAGTCTCACGGATAATGAGTGTCCTGAGCGAGCTCTTACTGTGACCGACTCAGAGGTAACACAGCCAGTCTCTATATAAGATAAAAAATATAAAAAAAATCCAAGTCTAATCCAGCATTTATGGCACCTTTATTGGTCTAACAGGTCTTCACATAGACCTATTTTTAATCTTTCAATCTGACATAGTTTTTTATATCATTTCATACATGTAATTATGGCAAACACTGATTTATTATTTTGAACAATAAGCCTGGCGGGCAAATGTGTGTGTTTCTAGATTAAGGTTGAGAAATACCTCACCCCTGAGCAAAAAGAAAAAGAAGAACGGCTAAGAGAGGAAGATGAACAGCAAAGGCATGCAGCCAAGGTATAAAACATTACTGTACCTCACAACAGATCTTACAGCACTTTTTAACATGAATCACTGAATTTTTTCCGTATTAATTATATATTCATGTATATTTACATCAAAGTTGCACCAAACTTTTAAACAAAAAAATTAGAGTGTATAAACTTTTTCATTTTAATGTATATACATACTGTACCTTTTTATTACCAAGAATGCATTCAATTGATCAAAAAGGGGACATTTGTTATATTACAAAAGATTTTACTTTCTATTCATCTTATGTATCACAGTATCAACAATAATATTAAGCAACCGTTTTCAAATGTAATAATAATAAGAAATGCTTTTTGAGCACCAAATCAGCATATTAGAAAAATTTCAGAAGAATCATTGGACACTGAAGACTGGAGGAATGGCTGCTGAACATTTTGCTTTGCCATTACAGAAATATGTTACATTTTTTTATATATTGAAATAGAAAACCGTTTTTTTTTTTTTTATTGTAATGATATTTAGCCATTTATTTTGATCAAATAAAATGCAGACTTGGTGAGAATAAAAGACTTAAAAAAACGTATTAATAAAAAGATTAAAAAAATAGTTTAATATTTATGATGCATTAAACTGAAATATGACCGCTGTAACATAGATGCTGTAGATGATAACAACTGTTCTGCATTTTTAATGCAGTCTGATAACACAAGAGATCAAGCGCTAAGTGTTATGATGGGTGGAGTTCTGGAGCTTAAAAAAGAGGATGTGCTGAGGATGGTGAGCAGAATGAATCAGACTAGAATGCATAAACTTAATTACCAAAAATAAGATAATGCCAGGGCAAAGTAACATTCAAAATATGCTTATCTTACAGGAAGTACATCAGCCTGAGTTCATGTCTAAACCTGAGGTACAGTGGACAGAAGAAGAAAGAAAGAGCTTCAAAGAGTTTGAGAAAAAAGCAAAGGAGCTCAGTGAGGAGAAAGAGAAATACAGAAAAGTATGACTTTGATTACACCTTACATGGATACTTCATCCAAAATTCTGTCGGTTTTAACTGTCAGGCTTCAAAAATGAAAACAAAAACACCAAAGTAGTCTTTCAACACATATACTGTATTACGAATCATCCGAGACCATCCAATAACTTTTTTTGTGAGAAACAGACAACACAAAGTCTTGTTAGCAAAATGTACTGCTCTACAAATATGTCACAGTAAATTCAAAAACAAATTGTGCTTGGCATCACTGATGTCAACTCTGCATTTTTGGGTGAACTGCTCTTATTATCAATCACTCCTTTCCATTTCAAACCATTTTAACATGGTTTCCTGTTTCTTTAGACACTAGAGACAGAAATGAAGAAACTGTTGACTTCTATTAAAGAGGCTACACAGATGTTTGATGAAAAACTCACAAAGCTGTTTGAAAAGAAAGTGAAATCAGAGATGGTCATATACCAGGTAAGATGATACAGTACATCACTGCACCTCATGTCACCTTTTCAGTGTTCTATATATAATATAATTGTAGTTATGTAACAGTAACTGCACTCTAATACTTATAGATATAGTACAATATATATATTATAATATAATTATAGGTATAATATAACAATAGGCCATTTTATATATACAGGTATATTATTGCACATAATATACCTGTACATACAAAATAGTTTATTAGAATATACCTGCACATACAATATTATAATTTTTTAAAATTCTTATTCCTTATTTACTTATTACTATTTCTATTTCTATGTTTTTATTATCTGTGTTTTGTCTTGTCACTGTCATTCTGTTGCACTGTGGAAGCTCCTGTCATGAATGTGTAAAACATACAAACTCATTTATAGGTTGTGAATTTTTATTTTTCAGGAGGAGCTCAAGATTGCAAATCTGGTTCACTCCATTCAAACCGAAGAAGAGATCCTAAGCAGAGAGAAACAGTTGAGTCTTAATCTTGAAAAGGCACGAATTGTAAAGGTGATCTATAGATATTCTATCTTTTATCTTTTTTCAGCCTCGCTATCCGTTCACAGTAACTCTATATAACATCAGAAATTGGCAGTTATAAAACAAGACAATTAAAATGTTCCTGATGATGAGACAAAAATTTCATGCAAGAACGAACTTGTGTGGCATGCTAATCCGTTCCTGTGAGACTTTGTTTTGCTCATGTTGAACTGTATGAGTCACTTCTCTTTCCTGTCAGAATGAAATTGGGGAGGAGTTGAAAAAACACAAGGAGACTGTTGATGTGTTTAGAGAGGAGTATGAAAGCACAGTCTCTGAGGACAAAGTAAGATTATGAGCATGTTTGCATATACATATCCATAATGTTCTCACCAAGAAAGTATAATTTAATAAATCAATTGCCTTTTTTGAAGCTTCTTGACAAAGGATTTCGCAAAGAGTTTTTTGACGTTCCTGGACACATAATTGACCAGCTGTATAAGCTTTACAAACGCAGACCAAGGTATTATTTCAGAGGAGTAACAAAATCATGAGACATGTGCATAAGACATGCGATTGTCTGAATAGTTACCTCTGAATATAGTAATGGTGTTGTTTAACAGGGCTCAGAGGATAAAAACACAGACTGAAAATAACCAGTTTAAAGAGGGAGCACTATTAGGAACAGCACCATCTGATGGACTGTCTCTGATGATGAAGGCCATGGAAGAATTGGACGCACCAGAGAACGTTCCGGAAGGATTAGATCCGTTTGTGTGGGAGAGGTTTTGCCTGGCCAGACGGGCCAAAGTGGAAAGTGAACAAAAGGTGAGAATGGGTAGAGAGAGCAAATGAGCTAGAAGTCACCCAAACCACATCTCGTTCCTCAAAAAAAAAAAAAAAAATGAAATTGCCTTTTAACGTTGACTCTTGTAGGTCAAACTAAAAGCACTGACCCTGGCGGAGATGCAGGCTTTTCTTCAGAGGAGAACAGATGAGGACGAGAAAGCTCAGCTTGAAATAAAAAATCTTATTGATGAACTCAATAGGTGAGGAAACGGTTATACAAGGGAAAGCGCACTGGGAATGGGATGTTATTGAGCATCCATGACCATTGTTATTATTGTCCTAGCATCTGTGAAGAAAAGATGAGGTTTCGACTAGACAGTATGGTGCAGATCGTTCTCCAGCAAGGTCAGGTGGAAGTGGAGGCTGGAGACTTCATTGCTGATTATACTAATGCTCTGCTAATACATCGCAAAGTAGTTGAGGACCTCAACAGCACCATCAGGGTACAGAGAATTATCATCTTTCTCTTCATTTCAGTTTTTCCCACACTACAAATCTTTATCAGTGTGCATCCATTTTAATATCGCTGATTGTTTCTGTGCATCAACCAACAACTAAGCACAAAACAAAATCTGGATAATCATCATCAATGGCCATTTGTACTAAATGAAGTGCGTAAACTGACACATAAAAGCCAGTAGCTGATTAAATGAAATTTAGATTATTTCAACAAATAAAAACTATTGATCAAACACAATTGCGTTTTTGATAATTTGAGGTTAATTTGACTTAATTGATCAAATAACTTTAAAATTACATTTTAATCTGTCAGGCTTTAGGAGATCAGAAGATCGCCAGCATGGTGGAGTGTAAAGACTTCCGCAAAGGAATCATACAGCAGGAGTGGGATCACAGGAGAATGAGAATGCATTTGGAGGATCTCAGCAATAAAGCCAGAGACATACAGACCCTGCGCATCACTCAGGAGATTCAAGATGTATGGATGGATTTAATCTGTAAACTAATATTGCTGGAAATCCTCTTCGTTCATTTAGTGTCTTTTGATTGATAAAGTAAGCTAGTGAAAATTTAAAAAGGATGATTTAACCAGTCTAAGATAAGAAGACACTACGGCTCAGGAGCTTTGTCTTTTCTTTAAAGTGAAATTGAATGACATATTATTACAAATAATTATTTCTTTGTGTTTTTCTCACATTAGTACCTAAATGAAACAAGTAATGACAACAGGGTGTCAAAGCAGCTCACAACTCTGGAGACGACACTTGATTTACAGAAAACGGTAAACTTATAAATCTCATAACTGTTCAAGTGCATAGCAAAGATATTAGGCACAGAGTAACTTTTCCAGATGTTTGTATCTCAGCGCAGGTGTTACTCTGTTGTAAATTCAGTCTGGGTGATTACATGAATCAAATTCATTGACAGATATAAAAGTTTGGTTTGTTTCACTCTTTGCCCAGACTCATCACAAAAAAGTTGAGGCTTGCAAGAAACAGATAAAGCACGTGGACAGACAAAGTGTGCAAATGCAAGAGAAGAACGCAGCCCTCGACTTGAAAGTGGCTGACATGGAGATAACTGTTGCAGATAGAAGAAATATTTACGAGGCTGTTGGTAACTGACTTCATATCTTGTCCCATTAAATAAATAATTAGTTTTTAGCAAAAATAGACTACTTTGTAGTTTAGATAACAAAGGGCCTTATTCATGATACGGGAGTAGAGATTTTTGTGTTAATCATTTATGAATACATTCTTACATAGGCCTATGGAGCCAAAAGAGTATCAATAAAGATAAAAGCACACACTACATTCACATATGCACACATAGGATTCATACATGCACACACATAATTCATAAATACACACACAGGATACACATATGTGCACAAAATTCACAAATGCACACACAAAATTTAAAAAGCACAGAAGTTTCACAAATGCTTACAAAATTCAGAAATGCACACAAAATTCAGAAATGCAAACAACATTTACAAATGCACTCAAGATTCACAAATGCACAGGATAAAATTTCAGAAATGTATTTCTGATGCACACACACATATATCTTGATTTACAAACTGCATGCGGTCTGTGTACTTCACTGCATTTGTGTGTGAATTTTGAGACTCCTCTGAAATGCCTTTTTTTAAACAGGGAATGATCTTCAACCAATCAGATATCTCCCTTGTTTGAGCCAATCACAAGAATGCACCCCACGTGGGGGATTGTTTACTTATAAGCCAATCAGCGAACTACTCACTTTCCTCAGCGAATAACTCACTTTCCTCAATCAGCGAACGACTCACTTTCCTCAGCGAACGATTCATTTCCTCACGCAGCCGGTGACTCACTTTGCGCAGCCGGACAGCCGGACACCCACTTTCCTCTTTCCTCACCCAGCAAAGTTGAGCGAACGATTCCCTTTCCTCACGCAGCGGCGACTCACTTTGCGCAGCCGGAGAGTCACTTTTCTCTCTCAGCGCACCACTGACTCTCTCTTCATGTAGGGACCGAATATTATAATTAAAATGACTTCTATATTGCATCCAAAATAATATTTAGATATACTTAAAATATTCAAAAAGGTGTAATTAGTTTTTTTTTTTTATTTTTTTTTAACTTTCATTAAAATATTTCAATAAAATGAAATAATTGCCTGTTGCAAATTTATGAATCCATGGTTAACTTTTTTTCTGCAGTCACAGTCTGGGCTATATGTATTGAGACATATTTAAATTTATATTTTGTAAAAAAAATAATAAAAAAATCTGTATTTCCATACAATTTCATAAATAGGCTGTGTGAACGAGTTCATGTGATTGTCTTATAAGTAAACAACCACGTGGAGTGCGTTCTTGTGATTGGCTAAAAGGAGCATTTGTGTGTTGAGCCAAGTCAGAAGAGTCTCAAAATTCACACACAAATGCAGTGAAGTTCACAGACCGCAAGCAGTTTGTAAATCAAGATATATGTGTGTGTGCATCAGAAATACATTTCTGAATCTTGTTCTGTGCATTTGTGAATCTCGAGTGCATTTGTAAATGTTGTTTGCATTTCTGAATTGTGTATTTCAGAATTTTGTGTGCATTTCAGAATTTTGTATGCATTTGTGAATCTTCTGCGCTTTTTAAATTCTGTGTGCATTTGTAAATTTTGTGCACATTTGTGTATCCTGTGTGTGTATTTATGAATCATGTGTGTGCATGTATGAATCCTGTGTGTGCATATGTGAATGTAGTGTTTGCATTTATCTTTATTGAGACTCTTTTGGCTACATATGGTGCAGCCACTGAAAAAGCATAATCACTTTTTAACTTCAAACGGGACCTTAGCATGATTAGCATCAACCTATCTGAGGACCTTAAGATCCTAGAACATTTCCAGTGGTTAGGAGATCTGTAATACATTGCGGAGCATTTAACTCCTTACATATACTGTATAGCAAAACCTTCAATTTAACACAATATTTAACTGGTAACCAGTGTAGAGAAACCAGAACAGAAGAGGTGTGTTCCCTTTTAATTATACCAGTAAGCAGCAATAGCATGTTCCTGCTCAACTGGAGGCTGCCGTTCTAGGATTCTATTTTTTGTTACAGCACCATCTTGCCAATTCTATTTCAAAAGAGGAGACCTGATTAAAACATCAAACAGATGCAAACACTAGATCAATGGAAGCTATATATTTTTTATCTTTCCATCTTATTTTTAATGTAAGAGCAGGCGTAAACTTGAGTATTCGAGGGAGTGTCCTGCTGGATGTTGTAAACTGGTATTTGTATTAAAATTATTTCACATTTATTAATGTACCTGGAAAACACTAATTTGTAGCTTAGTTGTGTATCACACAGTTTGAGGTGAAGTGCTGCACTATGGCTAATGAACTGAAGACAAGACTTTCTGTCCAATAATATATATATATATATATATATATATATATATATATATATATATATATAAAATGTACTGAAATAAATTAGGTTTGTATTATTATTATTAATAAATGCTTATTTATTTAACTTTCTATACATCAAAGATTCCTAGAAAAAAAAACACGGTTTCCACAATAATACTATGCAGCACATTAGCTTTGAACACTGATAATATATCAAATGTTTCTTAAGCACCACATCAGATTATTATAACAGTTTATGAACGATCATGTGTGGCTAAGGACTGAAGTAACGGTGCTGCTTAAAGTTCAGTTTAACCACAACTGAAAAAAAAAATATTTTAAAATATATTCAAATAGAAAAAAAGTAATAATATTTAAATTCTAATATTACAGTATATACACAGTGTTACTGATCAAATTAATGCAGCCTTGGTGAGCATAAGAGACCTTTTGAACTGCAGGGTAAACTGTACCATTGACTTACATGATTTTTAAATAAATAATAATAAATAAATAAAAACAGTATGCTTTGTAATGTACATTCTGCTAAGGGTTCATGAATAAGGCCCAATAACTTTAATTTATATTTACTTATTCACACAATGTTGTTATCCAGCAATGGGAGATAACCAGGAGACAGAGGCAGAGAAGAACTACCAAGACATCATCTTGAGAAAGAAGCTGTTGAACATCGCTGGAGCACAATCTGAAGAGATACTCATACTGCGAGCGGAGGTGGAGAAACTGCGCATGAAGAACTTCCCATCTCTATCTCAACTAAACTACAACTGATTCAGGACATAAATGAGATTCATTACAACAAAATTTAAAAAATTTAATTATTCCAATACATAGATGTGACATTAGAACACAAGAAAAATGTGTAATAAATAACAAGAAAGTTTAATGAACCTACCAAAATCCACAATGTCTTTTATTGTTCCACATTTAATCTGAATAATCACCCTATCTGAATGTACTGATGAAAATGTACCTTTTCTGAAAAGGCTTCTTCCTACCCATTTAAATATTATCAATAAAATAATACAATACAGTGAATTTCAGTTGTCTGTGAAGTCTTCCTCTGTCCTGTCAAAGTGCAGTATTTTGTCATCTAACCCAAAACTGTCTATAAGCCGAGACAGACTGACTTGATTTCCCTCTGAGGGTAATTCACTCTGTAATTCACACAGCACAGACTGAGCACAGGATCTCCATTTGTCTACGAGTCTCTGCAGCTGGGTCAGGTCATTCTATGAGAAAAGACAAAACAAAGAAAGAAAAACCTCTAGAACATCATCCTTTGGCAATATTTTACTTACTAGATATACTTGAAATAGATCTTTACCTTTTTTCTATACATCTTGGCCATCTTTAATCTTCGCAAGGTTTCTGATTTCTCCTTCACTGTTTTTCTTAGCTCTTCACACTTCTGGATCAAGTCTTTTTGTGCATGTTCAGCTGTGTGAGGTGTGAGGTCTCTTTGCTCCCTCATATCATTCCGATGGACTTCAGCATCGGTCTCTCTGTCGTCAGTCACACTGTCTCTCGTTTGTGAGGTCTGTGGTAGACTGTCATCTTCAATTTTAAGGCGTTTAACCACACTGAGGGGGGATCTGAATGAGTGGCGTGATCTTTTTAGCTTCTCCTTCAGTGAGGAACTCATGGACTAAAGGAAAAGTGTCAACAAAATATTAACAAAGTTCGTGTGATTCTAGACAGTGATTGATTTTGTGAAAAACAAGCCCTTCACGTGTTTGAACGTGAACTTTACTATTAAAGTTAAGCATAATCTGAAAAATATTAGATATCAAAAAGGCAATAAGATGTACCTTGTTAGCGCTTAACCAGCTTGAAGAAGTATTTGGTGTACTTTCATTAGCAGCTGTCAGTTTTATCGGGGTTGTCTCCATGATTCACACCACATAAGCTCGCTATGAAGAGGAGAAAACTGCTAACGTTACATAACTCTTAAGTAACAGGGCTACTACTCACGTTTCTTCTGGCGTAAAAATACAACTGGAAGCAAATCTTAACAGCTGTAAAGTTATCAGTAGGCACTCTGATGTTTTGAAATTGATGCAAGCGCCACTTATTTCGTCGTCATTTCCGGGATGTATATACGTCATTGTCATTATCATGAATCATGGGAAACGTAGTACATGAAGAACTGTTTTCTCATTTATTAGAGGTAATTTATTAATAGAATATAGTAGAATCGTTGTAAGTTTAATTATATGCAGTTATTAAAATAATATAATTTTATTTGTATATTTTTGTAGTCCATTTTTACCAGATAATATTTTGCTCCACAGTTAGGACTTAGACAAAAATGACAGTCTGAACAGATTAATAAATGCATATTAACTAAAACTAACTATGTAGGTAGACAACATGGCTGAAGGAGAAAATTTGAGGAGAAACTGTATTATAAAAAATACATAATTGGTTCAAACTTAGAATGCAGCACCTCATACACTGAAAAAAAAAAAAAAAAAAAAAAACAATATATATATATATATATATATATATATATATATATATATATATATATATATATATATATATATATATATATATATATATATATATATATATATATATATATATAATAAACTACACTGCAAAAAATCATACTAATTTGTTTTTAAGGTGAGTGGTTGCAATCAATTTATTTTAGCTACATTTAAATAAACAAATTTACCTGAAATGTGTTTATTTAAATGTAGCTAAAATAAATTGATTGCAACCACTTACCTTAAAAACAAATTAGTATGATTTTTTTGAAGTGTAGTTTATTATTTTTAGATCACTAAATAACACAGAAAAAAAGGTTAACAGATTTAACAGGTTTAACATTTTTGACATTTTTTAGAGGACTGTTTCCTGATCCTGGGAGAGCAGACTTCAATGCTGTCTGTTCTGACTCAAAGTCTGTAAGTACGTTTTCATTCTTAAAGGATTGGCCATTGATGATACAAACGCGAGTTTTGAGCAGTGTTTTGAGCAAATTCACAAAATAATGTTTGTGTTAGCAACATCATGACCCCTTTTAAAAAGTATGAATGTCCATATACATAAAGAAGAACATATGATAGATCTAAACATATTTCTTCAGTCTTCTTGTCTCGTCCAGTTGAAAGAGACTAATTGGATTCCTAAGCTGAATCAGAGGTGAAATTGGTGACACAGTTTGAATGAATCCATATTTAAAAATAAAAAAGAAGGATGTTGAAATTAATCAAACTCTGAATCATAGTGATGAATCCAGCTTATATAACAAACATAGGCCTACTCAAGCATCTTGCGCAAAAGCAATGCAAAACCAGAAGGAAAAAACACTCTCTATTCAAATAAAGATGATTACATTGGTGGTTCAGTTCATTCATGTTCATGAACTTTTTTTTTTTTTTTTTTTTTTCAAACAACTCCACTACTCTTCTGCTTCTACTGGAACTCTTTTCTGTCTTGTTATAACTTGTCTATGAAATTAAAATTGTTTAATAGCTGTATAGTCATGCAACCATGTCTTCTCGTGTTTCTAAGATTTGTATGGGGTCTAATGCAGTGAAGGATGCATTTGGGCTGGAGTTAAACATTTTGTGACTAATGTGCATTTTGTATCAACAGGGTGTGCCCACTGGGAAAAAAATGAATCCATAGAAATTGGCATGTAAATCCAAAGGGAAACAACACCCTTTTCCCGTGGAAAGCTTGTATGTGCATGAATTCCTTTAGAACATTTGCATTGTTCTTTGATCCAGCTGTCTTTAGATTATAATGAGAAATAAAATTACTTAATACTGTATGTATCGAATATGACTTGCTAAAATGGTGTGCATTAACACTAATGCATAAAATTGTAAAGTTAAACTCTTGCTGGAAATGAAAGCCGGTCATATCTCGTCTGACCCCTTTTCATACAAATGTTCTGTCAGTAATCAGCTGACGCATTCAGCTAAAGTAAAATTATTATTGTCATGTTCCTACAGTTTATTTAAAGATGCATGCTTTTTTTCTGTGGTGATTTGAAAGGTGTTAAAACATGATTTAATTCCAAGAAAATGTGTGAGCTTATCAAATGAGAAAATCAAAACCCTCACTTTCAAAGCGTACTAATATGTAGCCTATAGAACAATTTTTCCCGAGAATGTCTTGAATTCAATGTATGTTGCTCATAAAGCACTTCTGTAGTTATTAAGAGACAAAGCATGAGCTCTTCGAGACAAAGTATTAAGTCTTTATGACCTAACATGGAACTTTATTTATTAAAAATGTTTTCTAAAATATTTTATATTAATTGCTTCAAGCTGAACAAAATGCATTTTCTGCCATGTTTTTGCTGCTATGCCAACAGTAGTAGATTCAACTGTTTTTTCTGCATGTGTGTCTCTGTTTAGGCAAAGTTAACTGACGCACAGATAACGCATCCAGCCACACCTGTGTTCACCTGAACATGTCCTAAACCTTAGTTTGCTGGAACATAAAAGATAAAACTGTGGTTCCTGAGGGTATTGTCTTCTTTAAAAGTCTGTCTGTGCATCTGCCAAAAGACAGGGGAGTGGCTCGGTATAAAATCCTACCCAGAAGTCCTGTGGAGGCTTGCCGGTCAAAAAAAGTAAAATCAGAAAGAAAACAGCAGGAGTCAGGTAACAACATTTATACTGCACAGGTGAAGTTCACAGGCAACTCTTAGGTGGACTTTATCTAAAATCCCTTTCTCTTCAGATTTTCAAGGATCAAAGGTAAAACATTTTGTTAATGATTTCGTTTTCAAACATTTATCCATTTTTTCTTACACAATAAGAGCAACTATAAATGATTTGCAGTAGCCTCCATTTGTGCTTCAGTTAGACTATATGTGTGTGTGTGTGTGTGTGTGTGTATGTATGTATGTATATTCCTTCTTATTTATTCATAATTATTGCTTTTTATATGCTTATATCAGCCCGTTGCTCTCCTGAAATATTAATTTGTAAATGGAACAATCAGATTTCTTTATATGTTGTTTCTGTGTGGGACTCCACCGAAGACTAGAACCCAGACTGAAACAGTAGAAACCAAAAAATCTTTATGATATTAATAACAAATTATGGGTCCAATTTATTGATTATGAGTTGTTTTTAATGTTTACTTACTTTCTTCTAAACTTTGCAGTGGATGAAGTGGGAAAAAAGTAGCAAAAATCTGATTCTGAAGTCCCAGCTGAAAATCCTTGCACGGATAATCACCATTAGCAAATAAAGGCATTATTTGTCTGTGCGGGGGACAATTCACTGTGTTTAGCTTTTTCATGTATTGTGGATTGCAGTGAAACAGTAGCTGGTCTTGCATTTGAAACTGAAGATGTGAGGAGGGTGGGGTGGTGATAAATTGCTTTTCTCTCTCCACTGTAAATATGAGACTGTAGTTGTACTTGCAAGTCTTTTGTTGGAGCAAATAATTACCCCGTAGGCATTATTTTTCATTACCATTGAATGTGGGTATGTGTCATTTATAATTACTTTTTTTGATGTAGGTTATTTTGCAATTCTCTAACATCCATACCTTGAAATCTGAGTAGAATCTGCCAGGAAAGCAAAGAAATCATTTTATCAGTGTGCCTGCAGTTAAAATTTCTTGTTAAAACTTGTTGTTGTGAAAAACAAAGACGGTAAAACACACCATCTTGTAAAAACAATTTATTGCGTAATGTCATACAGCAATATATCCCAAATTAAGCATGACTGATTAAATAAGTTTATGTATAATATTAATACATAATATGCATAATATATATTGCAGCTCTTCTCATCCAGTACAATCCCACAGTTCATCTGTAATAGAAACACCTTAATGCGCATTAAATATAGAAAATATTTCAGTATAGATGTACACCGATTCTGCTCTGTATCACACTAATTTTAATGACCTGTAATTGTTTTGCTACATTTATTTAGCATGGAATGGATGATTTAAGAGAGCAAAGAAACTATTCAGGAGGAAGTTCAGGAGATAGAGGTAAGGGCGTTTGATTATCTTGAATCAATTTGCTGCTAACCTGACCAAAATCTTTTGTGAAGATCTTTTCATTGTGAAGACTGTGCCACCTAGTGGTTTTGTAATGTGTTTGTAACTGAGAAGCTTGATTGTTATATTGATGAAGTGAGAATGTTTTATTCAGCTATATGTTTTTACATCTCAAAGCAAGAACTGTTCACATTTATAAGACATGTTTTATGAAAACAGGCATCAGGGAAACAACAATGTCTACTACTAGAATTACATCTTTACCTCCACGTAAGTTACCCCTGTTCACTCTACAGTTTTATTTGTTCTCACTGTCTGATTTATTTATATTCATTGCCTTGTTTTTCTGCTGAATTTATGCATCATGGGAAAATGTATACTGTGGCTGTAACCTGAGCATCTTTTTCAGTATGTGCTCAAAGTGGACAATGCTGTAATTTACTGTATTTTAACTCCCAGGTGGCTTCAGTGCATCCGCCAATAAGGGCATGTCCAGCACTTCTGGGTCTTCTGGCCTGGAGAAGAACATTTTGACTCAAAACAACAGCAGTCCTTTTTTCTCATCCTGTAAGCCATTCAAACATTATTTTTGAAGCGCTATACTCTATGTTTAATGTACTGTATCTCATATATCTATAAATGGCTAAAATTGTCCCTGCGTCTGTGTCTCAGCATCTGTTGGTGTGAGTGCAAGTGGGTTTGGTTCTGGATCAAGGGAATATCTGATAGAGGAGACAACTGTGAGCAGGTTGACAGGTGGTGCCTCTGGAGTTTTGGAGAGTGTCTCTGGATCGGGAACAGGGTCGAAGGTGAGATCCAGCTCCACTGATGGCATGAGAAGAACGCAAGACTCCCCTTTGTTTGTGGAGAGGAAAAGCAAAGCTACTCATTCACGTCGTTATGATGGTTAGTCGCAGCTGAGACACTTAAATAAATGAATACTTTTTTCTTTTTAGCATTTTTAGCCATTCCTTCATAATTAGTTATACTAGCATGTAATATATTTTTTTAAAACTTCAACAGGAAGTTCAAGTGACAGCTCATCCCCAGAAATAAAAAGAAAGGACTACGGTAAGACACTTAGACAAATAAAAATGATTAACATAGTTTTATATGAAAGTGACAAGTCATTTGTTTTTTAGACAAAAAAAAAAAACAAAAAACAGATTTTGTTTTAAATGCTCTGTTTCCAGGTTCAACTAGAGGAAGGAGTCAAAGCAGGGGTGAGATTGTTATTTACACTAATGCAAATAGTAAAAAAGTTACTTTGCATAGGATAATCATCTTTACTGAATGATTATATTATCTTTATAATATTATATTATCGATTATATTACCCCCCTCCCCCCACCCACACACACACAAAAGACATGTCTATGAAGGTAAAATGACTTATAAAGATATAAAGATTTAAATGTATAAAGATTTGCATGTGCAGGGTTATATTTGTGTAAGTGTACATAAGACTGTAATCATAAATTAAATTTACATGCGCAAAATAAACTTTATTAAGGTGTAAATCGTGATTCAAGCGCAAGAAAAAAAATATTTGCAGGATTTTATTTGTGTAATTCATGTATTGAGAAACTGTAGCTTCATGCTAACGCAAAATAAAAAAGATATGCATTATTCTGATTTCCATTTTTTTTTCTGTGGAGAGTCAGTGAAAGCCTAATTTGATTGGCTACGAGAGGTAGGTTGACCCACCCTCGCCCTCGCACTTGCAAAACTCAGTTAGTGAGAGAATCATTCCAAAGTTGTAAGTGCAGAGAAAAGAAAGCTGGAGCTGTACATATCGGATTATTTCCAGAATTTTTTGCCCTAGGTAGGCCTACACAACGAGTCATTTAGACATTTGCAACAGTTTCCTGAGACACGATTTGTACTTTTACAAAGCTTCTCTTGCGCATGCAAATTTAATTTACGTTTACATTCTAATGTATACTTGCACTAATATTACCCTGTGCTTGCAAATCTTTATGACATAATTTTACCTTCATACATGTCAGCAGACCCGAACACAGTCATTCCGAACAGAGTGATTCTGATTGGCTGAAAAAGTGTACACCTTTAATTTAGGCCTGTTTCTTTCGTTATCAGAAATGTATTCACAACTAGATTCCTATTCTTAACTCAAAGCATTCAGTTGTTGTCCAGTATTTTTTGAAAAATACCATTGTCTGTTGAAATGCTGTAATCGTCGCTGCAAATTGTTTCCTACAGCTGTGTTCTTGTTGTGTAGTATTATTTCCCATTTTTTCCCTAGTAATTAATAAAATAATTTCCACTGAATTCAATATTCAATATCTATGGAATTTGAAAAGTAGGGGAATAAACTGGGCAGTGTGCGTGGTAAGTCATCAATAAGGAAACATCGCCAAGTTCTGTTCAATGTTACTCAACACCGGCTCCTGGACATTATTGATCATTTACATATTTAAATATATGTGCTAAATATATGTGTTGGTGTTGAAATAATTTGGAGATAATTAAATGTGTCTATCTGTGTTTCTGTTTTAGAGACAGAAATCAGGACCAGGCTTCAGAGTGCATCTCCCTCCACAAGATGTATGTTTTTGTCTTAGGAAATCACAAAAATAGGCTAAAATAATAATAATAATAATAACAACAATAATAATAATAAAGAATGAAACTAATATGTTAAGAAAAGTTTAAACAGCCTCATTAAAACTTTAGGAAACAAGTAAACAAATGTAACCTATACAGTTTTATCTTCTTCTCAGAGGCTCAATGAAAAGCTATAGATGTTGTTGATTGCCACAGTGGACAGTAGTATGAGATAGTGAACCTGAAGACACGTTTAAACAACTAATATAGTGCTGCTGCTATAGGGACAGAGCTGGATGATGTGAAGAAGCTGTTAATGGGATCCCGATCGGCCAGCGTCAGCCCCACACGATCTCCCTCCTCCTCCCCTCTCCCCATACCTCGCAAGGCCAGCACCTTAGACACCAAGATCTCCACCAAGCAAGGTACAGAAAGCTGGATTAGAAATGCACAGTGATCTTGTATTCAATTCCAAGGCGTTAAGACTTGCTTTCAATTTCTTTAGTCGAGCAATATGACACGACTATTCTTGACGCTGACCTGGCCTCATACACATGGAACAGCTCCACCCTGCCCTCTACAGTCTCCACTGGTGCTGCTTACGGCTTTCACAGCAACACCAACAACATGTCAACGGGAGCTACTCTTGTTACCAGCACATCACCATCCTCCTTATCAGGTCTGCACAGTTTCTGGTGTATTATAAATAAAACAAGCCTACTAATACATCAAAATATTCAGTTGAAGGCACAGTTCTCCTACAAGTATATTAGCTAAATACATGTTATTTCTTGATTTACAGTGTATGGCTTCCACAACAATTTGGCTCCTGAGAGTGGAGTTCTAACTTCCAGTGGAGTTAACACACACTCAGGTATCCTCTGAGGCATATAATATTAAATAATTGTGATGACATGCTGTGACAAATGACAAGTTAATAACATTCCTTGTAAGCATGTTCATTTATGTTTTAGGATATGGAGTGCAGAAGAATTATTTGACAAGTCCCAGCAGCACTCTTGGTTCTGGCACAGGCATCTCCACCGCAGGTGTTTGTTACATATTTTTTTCTGTACATCATAGCTCAACAACAGACCCGATTTGGGATATGAGAGAGTTTTGGGACAGCTGATAGAATCGTCACTTGCTCTGTCGCACAGTGCTGAACTGTCAAAGTTGTAAATAATTACAAAATCAGTATGAATTTTCACTGTGTTAAGAAAAAAAGAATAACATTTGATGAAATTTGTTAATATAACAACATATACTGTAAATACACTGCTGTTCAAAAGGTATGCTCACTAAGGATGCATTTATTCAATCGAAATAAAGTAAAACAGTAACTTTTAATACTTAATTAATAATATTACTGTGCAATTTTATATAAATAACTGATTTCTATTTTAATTATATTTTAAAATGTATTATCATCGTATTATAGCAAAACTAAGTGTCACATAATCCTTCAGAAATCATTCTAATTGGCTGATATGATGCTCAAGCAACATTTCTTCTGATGATTGATATCTTCTGATTATCAATGTTGAAAACAGTTGTGCTGCTAAATACTGTTGTGGAAATTATGATAGATTGCAACCAGATCAAAGTCTTTACTAACACATTTGTCAAGGTTAATACATCCTAGCATTTTTCTGTTTGGGTAAGTGAAAATGTTGTGAAAATCAGAACTATCTTTAGATAATTCTCTAAAGAGGTAGTCATTGTTACTTGATGAACAGTGTCATTTTAAGTACAAAGAAATACTTGACATTCAGACATCTTTGTTTATTTGTTATGTGTCTGTTTTTAGGATATGGAGTGCAGAAGAATTATTCCTCAAGTCCCAACAGCACTCTTGCTGTCAGCACAGGAGTCTCCACTTTAGGTGTTTGTTATACTCATACAGGAACAAGATTTATGGCTACTGTAGTTCTTTATGATGCAGTCAGTGTGACTTGATAAACAGGAAGATTTTGTCTCATATTTAGGAACTGGTACAAGGACCCTTAATGAGAATGTGTCGAAGAGATACCTGACGCTGGAGAAAGAGAACATTCCAGTGAAGAGAGAAACCGAAGAACTTATCCTGACCAAAGACAGTGGCAAGCAGTTTACTAACAGCACCCCTAATGGGACAGCAGGTAAAAAAGTAGTATACTTCAAGTTTATTTTCTATACTTAAGGAAAGTTCATATTTTTCTATATTTTAAGTATACTTTATGTAGCAAGTATACTAACATCAGTGTTCTAGTAGTACACTTGAAGGTGTACTGTTTCAAAACTCCTTGGGACTAAATTTCTAGTATATAAAATGTTCTAGTATATAAAAGTGTACTATAAAGTACAGTAGCAAACTTTGAGTACACAATTAGTTTGCCTCAATTTTTGTAGTTTGTACTGCAATTATACTAAAAGTAAACTTATAGGTTTATTGATAATTTAATTATTAAATACTTTGTACAATTTTAAGTTTAGTGTCAGTAAACTACTAGTTTAGTAGTTTTATACTCATAAGTTGTCTTTAAGTGAACTTTACATAATACTCTAAGTATACTTTTTTAAACACTTTAATGTGGGTAAGTTTCATAAAAAATAAAGAAATACAATTTTGAACAAAACGTTGAAAAAAAGACTATGAATTGGAATCAGAATGATAATCAAAACATAGATGGAGTCGATCAACACCCCAAAGTTCATGATTAACTCTCCATCGGTTGACAGCTTATTCCATTACGTTACAGTTTTAAAGCTGTTTCATGTCAGATGTTCGTGTTACATGTGTTAGTATCTGTTGTTTCTTTTATCTTCTTCACTTGTGTTTTTTTGGAAATTCTGTGCAGAAGATGTGTACTAGCGCCCTCTACTGTGTAATAATGAAAACACTGATTCTAGGAGTATAGCTCAAATATATTTAGATGTTTGTAAGTATAAGTCAAGTATTCTTGAATGTAATTTTAAGTATATTTATTAGGGATACATACAGCCCATTCCTGATAAGTTCAGTAAAAAAATTTTTTTTTAAATACTAAAAAGTATTTTTAGTTTAAAAGAAGTATATCAATAGCGCACTTGAATAAACTTATTTTTCGTAAGGGACAGGATACTAGTTTTTTATTTGATGTTGTAAGGGGAATTATTTGTGGTGTTTGAATGAAAGCGAATCGAAATATAACATGATTAATGCTATGACATACTCTAGCACTGCATTCTGATTAACTGAATACACTCTTTGCTTTTAAGGCTCGTATTCAGATGTTTCAGTGAAGAAGGAAACTATGATGACCAGCTATTCTGAAAGTGCCCCTGTAAAGTCTAGCTCTGGCACACATTGTAAGTGCTTAATTTTCATGTATCTTGATGTTACTTTTAATTTACATGGTTTCCTCTTGAAGCACTTCTAGTCTCAAATAAATATTGAAAATATCTGTTGACATCATAAAACCAATTTTATTTATTTTTTTACCTATATAAGATGGCTCTACATCAGTGTCAACAAAAGACAAAGCTACTTATGCAGGTAAAACCTTTTTATTTGAAAAAACAAAAAAACAGTGCGCACAGTATGTACCATCATACTGTTGAAAACAGAGAATCACAATCTTCCTGTGTGTGTCCTGTCAGAGATTCGTAAGGCCAAGGTTGTTGATGATGATGATGGCTGTAATGGTGGAGGGGGTCTTTGTGGATGTGGGCCAAACTGCTGTTCCTGGTGGAAGTGGCTTCTGGGATTTTTGCTCAGCCTCCTGTTGCTCCTCGGCCTTCTGTTTGGACTCATTGCTTTATGTAAGTCTTGTCATTTTAATGAAACACATGATTCATTTATTCATTATTTCTCCTGAGCAAAAAAATTATAGCTTCATTTTAAAACTGTACAGAAGAAGGTTTTCAAAATATGAGGCAAATTATGGTTCACCAAATAATTTCAATAAAATGTATTCAAAATTTGATTAAAAAGTTATTTAAAAAATAATAAGCAAAAAATTAATTCTTACCTCTGGATTTGGTTTAATTTGGGAGAAGGGAATTGTATCTTATGGATCAATGTGTATTTATCAGTAGAGGATTCCAGCTCAACTCAAGAATAGGTTTTCTGCCTAACTTAGGTATATGTACTATTGCATTGTCTTCTAATCTGAAGCAAATCTCTTTTCCTTGAAGCTGAGGAGGTAAAGAATCTGAAGTCTCGTGTCAGCGCTCTTGAGGGAATATCCTCCTCCATGACAGCTCGCACGAGTCGACTGTCCGCTCCTATTGATGACAGTGGCATAAATAAACAAGTTGGAAGTAAAGCGGCATATTTTAGTTCAATGGATTCTGCAGTTTATTCAGACAGTTCTGTACTGCAAAGAAATGTACAGCAAATACTGAGAGAAGAGTTGCAGTCTGAAGACATGAAAGGTACATGTGAACACAGTTCTGCTTAAACACACAACAAATGCACCTGAACATGTACAATGTTTATAAAATGTCACGCATATATGTATATGTTTAATACAAATAATATTACATTTAATACATATTTTTTTGTGTATCTAGTCTTACTTGCTTCTTCAGTTAAAGCTGAAAGAGGACCTCCAGGGCCTAAAGGTACACCAGATATAGAGTTTTTACTGAACTGCCAGTACAGAAAATTATATTTATTCATTCTATGGAGATTCAATAGTCAGTAACCTGCTTTTCCGTCACTACTGCATCAATCACACATCTGCTCGTTTCACCACTTTCAGGTGACACTGGATCTCCAGGAACAAAGGGTTTGTACAATTTTAAAACTGGCTGTGAAAAGTCTGTGAACCAGTTGACCTGGGCTATATGTTTAAATTGATCTGCTCACAGTCTTAAACATGAAAACATAAACAATGTAAACTCTTTTTCAGGAGATAATGGTTCTCCAGGCTTCCCAGGTAAGAATAATGTTTGATGCTCTGTGGAGCTACTACAGTTGTGCAGAATGAAGTCTTAACAGATGTTCATCTCTAGGTCCATCAGGAATCCCAGGACATCCAGGAAGAGATGGACAAAAAGGAAGTGCAGGTACCTGAAACAATACGCAGCACTTTTATTCTGTGGGAAAATCATTCACCATCATTAATTCTGTGTTTAAATCACAAAGTATATTAACAAGAACCCCAAAAGATAAGGCCTAGAGGTTAAGGTTTAGAAATACAGTCTATAAATGCTGCATCTGACAGGTGCTAATACTGTAGCACAAAAACATAAACTTTTAATAGTCAATTCTTACAGTCCATTTGAGAGACTAGTCCCTACCTACATTCAGGATGCATCTGTTCCTGTAGCTCAATTGGTAGAGCATTGCGGCATCAAGCGCATGGTTGGGGGGTTTGTTTCACCGGGAATACATGATAGGTAAAAATTGATAGCCTGAATGCACTGTAAGTCGCTTTGGATAAAAGCGTCTGCTAAATTCATAAATTTAATTTAATTTAATTTTAATTTAATCTGTTCTGTGAACATTTAACTCAGTCCTGTTAATGCTCTTGGTTCTTTTGAAAAAAAGAAGGAACCTTTTCCAGATGTTGCCTCATCAAAGCTTTAAAATGTGTATGACAGGTGAACGTGGTCCAGAAGGACCACCAGGTTTCAGAGGAAGAGATGGTCAGCCTGGACCCCGTGGAGATCCAGGTCCTGCAGGGGCCGGAGAAAAGGGTGAAAGGGGTAAGATACTGCATACTTTGAGAATATGGCTCTTGAGCATTAAATTTTTTGTATTTCATTCATTACAATTACAGGGTTCTCATACACAAAGTAAATTCAACTGTTATTTTGATCTAATTTGCCATGTGTCTGTGCACTTGTTCTTTCTTCAGGGATTCCTGGTCCTTCTGGATCTCCTGGTCTTGTTGGTCCACCTGGGCCTAAAGGTCAGTACACAAAAAGCAATTTATATAAAGGCTAATACTTATTATATTCAGTGAAATTAGCTGTACAGAATCATTTGAGATTGGCAAAAGGAAATGCATTGGCATAAATATATGAACTTGAATATGAATGTTAATTAAACAGTAATGCAGTAATTGCAAGTGTTTGATCTTGATCTCATTTTTTCTGTTTAACAGGTGCTAGTGGTTTACATGGTAATCAACTCATTCTTTACAAAAAATATTTTAGTGACATTTTGCATTTTTTTTGTGTTCTAAAATAATGACATTACATTTGTTTTCTGTGTAGGTGAACAAGGCCCTCAAGGCTTCAGAGGTGAACCTGGCCCTGCCGGTGCTAAAGGTGTGTATCACAGCTAACACTTTACAGTACGTATATTAATAAAATCATAATCTTTAATATAAATAAATAAATACATATTTTTTTTCCAGGTGATAGAGGACTTACTGGTCCACCTGGAATTAAAGGTTTGTTGTTAATTATATTTGAGTCTGACGTACAGTATCCAGTTCTTAATTATAGTCAATGTGAATTCATGTAAAATTGTGCATGTGTTGTGTCAGGTGATCATGGTGATAGAGGGGAAAATGGATTGCCAGGTGTGTATACTTGTACTGAGCCATAAGAACTTTATTATTTTGTGCCATGTTTACAAATATGTTTCATTGTTAAATCACTGTACCCTCTGTCAGGTGCACCTGGTGCTGCAGGACGACAAGGGCCATCTGGTGAGAAAGGAGCTAAAGGATCAGAAGGTGATTCATCTGTAGGAACAGACACAAACCTGAGATTTGTCTTTTTGCTATTTTATTATTAGAACAGGGAGAGAACAGACATGGTAGGCAGAAAAGTGTGACGGGAATCAGCAAATGACTAATTAGCAGAGTCTATAATTCAGGTTGTCTGTATGCATATAGTTCAACGTCAGACAGAGCTATATTTTTAACCGTGATGTGTTGGCCATCAACAGCAAAAAATGTAGTTTCAAATAAATGCTGTTTATTCTATTCATCATAGTTTGCACAAAAATATTAAGCAGCATGACTGTTTTCAACATTGATAATAATAAGAAATGTTTCTTTAATGCCAAATCAGCATAGTAGAATGACTTACTGTAAGGACACTGAAGACTGGAGTAATGGCTGCTGAAAATTCATCTTTTCCATTACAGGAAAAATTGCCTGTTAAAATGTAATGAAATAGAATAAAGCTTTTTAAAATTGTAATAATATTTCACAATATTATATTTCTTTCAAAATCATCACAAAATCGTACTGACCGAAGTATATCTAAATGATAGGCCAGAATTTGTTTGTGGCAATTATTTGTCAAACTATTTGTTTTCCTGAAACTAAATCAATAAATAGTATTGCTTCACTATTGCTTAGTTGGCTGTGGGTGCATGGAATCTATTAAAGCTCTATTATCATCTTAGATTGGTGTAAAAGAAGTCCCCAGATAGTCATTTTGTCATTTCATTTTAGGGCCTCAAGGACCTGATGGTGAAAAGGGACAAAGAGGTGAGAGGCATTTTCAGATTTGATGATTCCAAACCAAATATTTATTTTTCTTGTGTACCTATATCTGCATCTTTATTTAATTTGTCTGTATTCTGTATTCTGTATCATCTTTTACTCATATTTAGGTGAGCCAGGCTCAATTGGCTTACCAGGAATCAGAGGACCACCTGGACCACCCGGTGATGCTGGGCAACCAGGTATAAAAACATGAATCTTCATTTAATATAAATAAAAAAATAGAAAACAATAATCCTAATTTCGAGAAAATGACATTAATCTTCATGTTGTAACACAGTTTCTGTCATTTGCCAAGGGGTTATACACATCAGTACTGAAGTTTAATAATGTCTAAAAAAAAAGTGAATTATTTTAGTTTAAAAAAATTAATAACTCTACTATTCTCTTTAAATCAGGAACGCAAGGGATTCAAGGACCTCCAGGTAACCTGTCACTTGTACTGCATTATTTTATGTGCATAATGTTTGTGTTAGAATTTTATGCAATTTCGATTTTTACAGTTTATCTTAGTTATGTATGAAGATATAATGGTAATCATGTTGCTTTTTGCATAGGCCTACCTGGCAATCCTGGTCAGCCTGGAGCGAAAGGTGCAGTATGGTGGTTGTTTTAGTATAATAGACCATAGGACCATGTTTAGCGGTCTTTTGAAGTCTTACATTTTTAGCAATATATATATATATATATATATATATATATATATATATATATATATATTTTTTTTTTATTATTATTATTATTGGACATTAGAATCATGTGTGTGCAACAATGTTTAAATAATAAATCTGAAAATCTTCACAGGTGAGACTGGTGAGGCTGGAAGAGTGATCAATGCAGGTAAGACTGCATGAAGTATGAAAACATATTTAACAGTTCAATGTGCAACCAACTTACATTGAGAGCTTTAATTTACAGCAGGTTTTAGCTCAGTGGCAATCCCAGGACCACCTGGAAGCCCTGGTCCTCCTGGCCCACCTGGATCTCCAGGACTCTCAGGTATGTTCATAATCTTAATTCTAAAAAAAAAAAAAAAAAAAAAAAAAAAAACAGATTGCAAAATGTCCTGTGCTTTGTATATGTTAACAATCCAATGAATGACATATACTTTAACTAATTGCACTGTTTAGGTGGGTACATCAGAATATTTATCATTTTATTTTATCATATTTCTTTGTATGTCTAGGACCCATTGGGCCTGCTGGAATTCCTGGTCATTCTGGTAAATTATCATTTTTCATCTGGTCTTCCTGTGTAATATTGTATATTAGTAAAATAAAAATGATATCCAAATGACCTTCCATCCACCTTGATTTCTGTGCAGGTCCTAAAGGTGATAAGGGAGATCAAGGAGAACCGGGTATTGCTGTTAACACTGGTGAGACAACGCGAGCAGAAAGTGAGTCTTTATTTAAAAGATCTGATTTGAATATTAGTAATGTTTAGATATGCATTAATTTAATACTTTTGTGTCCTTTTTAGGACAGTATGGTGCTGGACAAGTTTCTGGACCACCTGGTCCTCCTGGTCCCCCAGGGCCTCCTGGACGTCCAGGTACCATAACATTATCCATGAAACATTTAAGGATCAACATCTGATTTTTTTTTTGCCACGTACATTGTCTTTTGAATTTGAAATGTAATATTTATGAAATTATTTAGCCATATATATATATATATATATATATATATATATATATATATATATATATATATATATATATATATATATATATATATATATATACAGTAAAGATCAAAAGTTTGGACACACCTTCTCATTCAAAGAGTTTTATTTATTTTCATGACTATGAAAATTGTAGATTCACACTGAAGGCATCAAAACTATGAATTAACACATGTGGAATTATATACATAACAAAAAAAGTGTGAATCAACTGAAAATATGTCATATTGTAGGTTCTTCAAAGTAGCCACCTTTTGCTTTGATTACTGCTTTGCACACTCTTGGCATTCTCTTGATGAGCGTCAAGAGGTAGTCACTTGAAATGGTCTTCACTTTACAGGTGTGCCCTGTCAGGTTTAATAAGTCTGATTTCTTGCTTTATAAATGGGGTTGGTACCATCAGTTGTGTTGTGCAGAAGTCAGGTGGATACACAGCTGATAGTCCTACTGAATAGACTGTTAGAATTTGTATTATGGCAAGAAAAAAGCAGCTAAGTACAGGAAAACGAGTGGCCATCACTACTTTGAGAAATGAAGGTCAGTCAGTCCGAAAAATTGGGAAAACTTTAAAAGTGTCCCCAAGTGCAGTCACAAAAACCATCAAGCGCTACAAAGAAACTGGCTCACATGCGGACAGCCCCAGGAAAGGAAGACCAAGAGTCACCTCTGCTGCAGAGGATAAGTTCATCCGAGTCACCAGCCTCAGAAATCGCAGGTTAACAGCAGCTCAGATTAGAGACCAGGTCAATGACACGTGGAGTTCTAGCAGCAGACACATCTCTAGAACAACTGTTAAGAGGAGACTGTGTGAATCAGGCCTTCATGGTAGAATATCTGCTAGGAAACCACTGCTAAAGAAAGGCAACAAGCAGAAGAGACTTTCTGAATCTGTGAGAATGTGAATCATTTTTACAAAATAAAAGAGATCATACAAAATGCTTTTTTTTGTACTGTCCTGAGTAAGATATTGTGCATAAAATATTTTTTAATTATTGAATAAACTTAATTGAAATTATTAAAATTACCTCATTCAAAAGTTTGGGAACCCTTGGTTCTTAATACTGTGTATGGAAACCTGATGATCCACGACTGTCTTTCTGTTTTGTGATGGTTGTGCACGAGTCCCTTGTTTTTCCTGAACAGTTAAACTGAGCACTGATCTTCAGTAAAATCCTCCAGGTCCTGCAGATGCTTCAATTTTCCAGCATCTTCAAGGTTCAAACATTCACTGATGGTCCAGATGGAAACATGATGCATTAAGAGATGGGGTGTAATGAAAACTTTGAACAAGATGAAGATATCCTTGTTGAAATATCACTTTTTCATTTAGTAATGTCCTAAATGAAGCAACAGAAGATACTTGCATGTTTTCTGGAACACAAATTAAGTACAATTTAACCTCGATCTTCAAATACCAAAAGTTTTTACCCCCGTCTCTTAATGCATCGTGTTTCTATTTGGACCATCAGTGAATGTTTGAACCTTTTTTAATAGTTGTGTTTGAATCCTTCAGTTGTCTTTAAAATGGATCGATCGCAAAATCATACAGTAACTTCTGGAAAGGGTTCAAATGTGCAAAAGATGCTGGAAAACTGAAGAATCTGCAGGACCTGGAGGATTTTACTGAAGATCAGTGCTCAGTTTAACTGTTCAGGAAAAACAAGGGACTCGTGCACAACCATCACAAAACAGAAAGACAGTCGTAGATCATCAGGTTACCATACACAGTATTAAGAACCAAGGGTTTCCAAACTTTTGAATTAGGTTATTTTAATAATTTCAGTTTTTTCTTTTTTTTTTCTTTTTGTCTTGTGGACTATATGTAATCATCTTTTAGGTAAAAAATCTTACTCAGGACAGTGCAAAATAAAAAAGAACTTGCATTTGGTATGATCTCTCTTATTTTGTGAAAATTATTCACATTTTCACAGATTCTGCAAGGGGTTCCCAAACTTTCGCATGCCACTTTATATGTCATGGCCAAAAATATCTGTACCCTTGGTAAATATGATCAGAGAAGGCTGTGAAAATTCATCTTCATTTTTAATCCTTTTGATGTTTTATTCCTTTCATTGGATAATACAAATTTAAAATGGGGGAAATATCATTATAAAATAAAGGTTTTTCTTTAATACACATTGGCCACAATTAAAGGAACCCTTTTTTCAGTACTTTTAAAAACCTTCATTTGACAGTTTAACAGCTCTAAATGTTCTCCTATAATGCCTGATGAGGTTAGAGAACACCTCACAAGAGATCAGAGACCGTTCTTTCATCCAGAATCATTCCAGACCCTTTAGATTCCCAGCTTCTCCTCTTCAGTTCATTCCTCTCATTTTCTATAGGGTTCAGGTCAGAGGACTGGAATGACTATAGCAGAAGCTTGGTTTTGTGCTCAGTGACCCATTTCTGTGTTGTTTTTGAGGTTTGTGTTTGGATTATTGTACAGTTGGAAGATCCAAACATGGCCCATTATAAGATTTCTAACAGAGTCAGTCATTTATAGATTTTTTATCTGTTGGTATTTGAAAGAATCCATGATGCGATGTGTCTGAACAAGATGTCCAGGACCTCCAGCAGAAATCTAGACCAACAACATCAAAAATACAGCAGTATATTTCATTGTACACATGGGGTACTTTTTATCTCTGTGTTCACCAAACCCATCTTGAGTGTTTGCTGCTAAAAAGCAAATTTTTTAGTTTAATCTCACCATTGAAGTCCCATTTGAAGTTCCAGTCATGTCTGATGTTTTTGGATGAGCTAGGAGAGTTTTTCTTGTAACCCTCCTAAACAACATGTGGTGTTGTAGGTTCTGTTTTACCAATTTTTAAAGGTTTTCTGAACCCAAGATTCAACTATTTTCTGCAATTCTCCAGCTGTGATCCTTGGAGAGTCTTTAGCCTCTCAAACCATCCTTCTCACCGTGCATTAGGACGATATAGACATGTCCTCTTCCAGGCAGTTTCATAACATTTTATGTTGATTGGAAATTCTTCATTATTGCCCTGATGGTGGGAATGGGATTTTTCACTTCTCTAGCTCTTTTCATCAGAAATATATTCTTTGTTTTTTCTTATTTTGATGGATGATTAAGGGAATTTGGGCTTTGTTTTCCCTCCTCTCTATATTTCTGTGAAACAGGAAGCCATAGATGGATAATTTCATGTTTATAATCATACTGGAGTGCTCAAAATGAATTGAATATGAATGGGAATATACTTCAGAGATATTTTAATCATAAGAATTGTGAGGTGCCAATAATTGTGTCCCACGAGTATTTGAGAAAAACCTTTATTTCATAATGATATTTCCCCCCATTTTAGATTCTTATTATTCAATGAAAGGATACATTTTTGTGAATATTTTAAATAAAATATCAAAAGAATTGACAATGCAGATTAATTTTCACTGCCGCCTTTGTTCATATTTACTAAGGGTGCCGATATTTTTGGCCATGACTGGATGACAGAATAGTTTTAAAATGAATATTATACTTTTAGAGCAGATTATTCAGGATATTTAAACACATTTAATCCATTTTCACTGTTTACTCCCTGTAGGTGATTCTCGACCAGGTCTTCCAGGACCACCTGGTGAACCAGGCACACCAGGTAAGATGGACATTCATGCTTCTTTTCATTATTTCCTGTAGTGGCATACTCTTCTCAGCTTTTTTTGTTACTGACTCATAGGATATGGCAGACCTGGTCCTAAAGGAGACAAGGGAGATCCAGGAAACTTTGTGCCTAATTCAGGTTTAATTCCATCATATGTATTAGTCTGTGCATTGAGAGTGTTGTGCTTTCTTAAGTCTCACAATTTTACAAATGTTGCCTACACAGGAACATTTTTTGCGGGACCACCTGGGCCACCAGGACCTTCAGGGCCCAAGGGATCAACAGGTTAGTCTTACCCAGAATCTACTTGGATCTACTTGTTGATACCTTTATTCCAGCCTATCACCAGTGAACAACTATTATCAGATACTTAATGATATGTTTATGTAAATTTCAGGTGCCCAAGGTCCAAGAGGATACCAAGGTGAGGATCCATTCTCCAGCGAACACTTCATATTGGTCACAAGAACTGATATAAACAGTAAAACACATAAAGTACTTAGATCACCACGTCTTATAATATAATATAATAGTGCTTTATTTGTCATATGTGACTTTCTTCAGGGGAACCAGGTCAACCTGGCATTCCAGGGAGCCCCGGTAGAGTTAGTAAGTTAACATTTTTGTTTGGTTTATGACCCTATATGTAATTTTTGCTTTTGCTTTTCATTAAAATATAGTCAAGAGATTTTGATATTTCATGAAAACGATAACTAATATGGAATGTATTGTTTATTTTTATTCTATAAAGTCTCTGATTATGGTGTAGCTCAAGGTCCACCTGGTCCCCCAGGACCTCCTGGACCACCTGGACGAGATGGCCGTAAAGGTAAAAACCTTCAAATAATGATAAAGGCACATTGTATTCCTGTTCATTAATATCTACAGCACAATAATCTTTAAAATGATTTCCCAGGGGATCCTGGAGTACCAGGTACG
Organism: Carassius gibelio; assembly: GCF_023724105.1. Lineage (NCBI taxonomy): Eukaryota > Metazoa > Chordata > Actinopteri > Cypriniformes > Cyprinidae > Carassius > Carassius gibelio. The sequence continues at coordinate 14,641,575 of NC_068408.1, read as the reverse complement.
ACAACATTCCAAGGAGAATCAAGAGGTAAATGTTAATATGTTGCACTCTACTGCATATGTTCACCCAAAAATTACAACCCTCATCTTATTCAAAATCCATAAGACTATCATTCATCTTTCGTTCAACACAAATTATGTTTGTTTTTTCAAGTTTTCTAATCTTATACATTTTTGGATGAACTAAATCTTTAATATAGCACCATTATTAGATTATTAAATGAGGTTCCTAAAGCAAAACACTATTGTAACCCTTAATTCACTTCTTGTTGCCTTCAGTATCAGGAGCAGTTGCAGTCGGGCCCCAAGGGCGGCCTGGTCCCCCAGGACCTCCTGGTCCACCCGGTTCTCCAGGTCATTCTGCTGGATCCCATTCTGCTGCAGATTATCGTCATTACATCATGGAGTATATGCAGAGTGAGCACCTGTTGATTTGGATGATCACACTCCTGCTCCTGAAGGTCATTTTCTCATGAATGTGTGACATCTTTTCCATAGGTGACAGCATGAGGCAACATTTGTCTGGTATTCAGGGGCCACCAGGTCCACCTGGGCCTTCAGTGTCTGTAGAGGACGTGGCGTCTAGGGTTATCGCTTACATTCAGCGTAAGTTAAGATCTGCTGTATAATGTTTGATGGATGTCTTTGCGTCCTGCTGCATTCATGGTAAAATATATCATTTTGAATCAGGCTCTGGAATTAGCGGTAACAGTATTAGCCAAGGTCCTCAAGGACCTCCAGGACCTCCTGGCCCACCTGGAAGCATAAGTGCTGAATACATCATTTCCCTTTTACAGAGTGAGTAAACAATGTCAGACCCGCTTGTGTATGGATGGCTTTTTGAATCTTGAATCTAAGAATGGACTCCGTGACTTTTCTTATGCTCAGGAGAAGATGTGAGGCGTTACGTGACTGGCCCTCCAGGACCACCGGGTTCACCTGGCATTACTGCTAGTACCTTTAGCGCACGGGAAGTGGCAAACTATGCCATCAGATTGATGAATGGTGTGTCTTTAACCTGAATCTTATTTTAAAGAGGAAATCAATTGACTTCTGTCTTATTAATGGCATTTGTGAATTTGTGTTTTTAGAGCAGGGGATGACAGGCAGAACTGGACCACCAGGTCCTCCCGGCCAACCTGGGCAGCCTGGCCAGCCGGGCGCTTCCTACAGTGAAATAACCACTCTGCTTCAGAGTATGTTCTTCTGTTTTTGCAACATGTTTTAGAACATGTAAAGGGTTTCCTTTCCTCATATTCCACTTTGAATGTGTTTGAAGGGTCAGGGCTTAGTGGAGGCATTGGACGTCCTGGGCCCCCTGGTCCTCAAGGTATACAGGGACCCCCTGGTCCTCCTGGTACCCCAGGAGGCTCCTCTGCAGTCTCTGGTTACAAATTAGAGGACATCCAGCTCTATCTACAGAGTGAGTCGTCTCATCCTCTTGTTGTACTGTCTGATACACATTTGCAGTTTTGCAAAAAAAAAAAAAAAACTCATATGATTCTCTGTTATTTAGAGTCTGGTTTTAGGGGACCTCCTGGCCTACCTGGGCCACCAGGACCCCAGGGTCCTCCAGGAGACACTAGGGGCCTTGTTTCATATTCAGGATCTTCTGCGCGAGAACAGATCCGTGCTGAGCTGCAGGACTACCTAAACAGTGAGTGTCACTCACCACACACTCTAATCTGGGAACTGACACCTCAGAGCAACTTTACATTGGTGTATGTTTGACTGAGTTTAACAAGTGATCGCACTCCATTCTACATTCTCAAAGTTAAACGCACGATTTGAAAGTACTCTCTGTGTCCTAGATTTGTCTGACCAGTTCTTGGAAACACTTTGTGGTTGTTTGCTGCATCAATAAATAGTCTCATATTTTGTTCAGGTGACACTATGAGACACTATGTTCATGGTCCCCCTGGGCCTCCTGGACCGCCCGGTCAGAAGGGTGAACGTGGTGAAACTGGACACAGCTATCAGAGTGCCAGAAGACAATACGGCTATGGCTCTGAGATCAGTGAACCAGTGGACTACTCCAATGTTGCACTCAAAGTCACTGATTACATTAAGAGTGAGTACAGTATCATCCAAGTCAGAATGATGCGTCAGAGTTATAGTCATAATAAAGCAGTCAACTTAATCTTAGGATTCCTGATAGAAATGCCCACACTTGCAATGCAGTCTTAGGTATTCATTGGCTTCCTAGTCCTTAACAAGTTACGTCTTTAAGAGTGAGCTACTGAATCATTCAAAAATTTGTTCTCCTCTCTAAGTAGATGCTTATTTTAAGTAAGTAATCATGTCATAAAAAAGTATTTTCTATACAGTGTAAATGTATTCTGGACTTAATAAATTTAACTTTTTATTTATAGGCATTACACATAATTGAAATATTTAATGGGATTGATGGAGAGCAGTAGAAAACTTTGAACATAGAAAACCATTTTCATTTAATTGCAAGTATTGTTTTTTAAATGTGCACAAATTGATGATCATTTAACATTTTTATTGTGAAATAGATATATTTTAAATCTACTTACATATTATCTCGCACTCTTTCATCATTAAAACAGAAGCGCAGCACTGGAATTAATGCTCGTTTTCTCCGTGACTTTTTCTTTATTGTTTTATGAGTACTGTGAATTTGTAAATATTTATAATTCACATACTGTTCTTTAATCAACTATATAGTAGGGGAACATTCATATCTGGATGCAGCTGCTGTTTGCGTGTGTCACTGAGACATTCATCTAATCGATTTGTTCAAAAACACTGACTCGTTAAGGAACAAAACACTTTTGTGTGTTGTGTATGATTCTGGTTTGCTATACTGCGAGTAGCTGGCAGTGTTATGTCTAATAGTACAAAGCACTGTAATAATAATCAAAACCATCCTTTTTCCAAAATCCTATGCAGTTGCAGAGATACCGAAGGCAATCCGAGTGTCTTGGTGCCATAGTCAGGGAAACTCTGTGGACAGATGGTCAGGCCATCACAGGGCTAGTGAGCAAATCCATCTTGCTTGTTTCCTTTAGATCAAGGTATACTGCAGGACCTGACCGAGGGATACTGGAGAACACAAGCAGGAAGGATCCAAGGACCCGCTGGGCCTCCTGGTCCCCCCGGACCACCCGGGTACAGCCGTGTGATTGCTGCCTATGGAAATGTGACGGCTGACTTAATGGACTTCTTTAGAAGTTAGTATCCGCTTTACTTTATCACATATACTGATTAAATATTGAATCACTGTGTTTTTCTTGTAGCATTATTCCTAAACATTATTTAACTTTTCAGCACATGGGACCATCCCAGGGCCTCCTGGCAGGCCAGGACCCAAAGGAGACAGAGGATACCCTGGTCCTAAAGGAGAAAAAGGTACCAGTCATGATTCATATAGCCCTACTGGACAAGAAAACAAAACTGAAAAGCTGCCTGCTTTAACATAAAAGTGAAGAGTGGTGAATGGAAAACTGTATGTGATCTACAGGGGAAATGGGGAGCTCAGGGATCCCCGGCCTTCCAGGACAAAGAGGGTCAGAGGGATCAAGGGGAGAAAAGGGTGAAAAAGGTTAGAAAACTACTATCAGTCATAGTATACTTGGTTTCTCATCATATACTGTAACCTAGCATTAAATAATATATATATATATATATATATATATATATATATATATTTTTTTTTTTAATGTAAAAATCATCAAATAATTATGTATTTTAAGGCAGCACTGAATCCAGCAGTCGTTCTGACATGCATCTCTATATATAACTTTAGGTGATATCCAGACTGGTAGATGGATTCGGACCAATGGTGTGTGAGGGCACACACATTTGCAGCAGCAGCACACTTTCGTGGATGCACTGATGGTGTAAAGAAACGATACATATCTTTAAGAAAATCAATTCATAAACTAGCCTTTTTTTATGAAGTAATACAGATCAGAGGCTTGTTTGGGTCCTATTTTATCACAGTATCCAGTTTTATAACCAACCAAATGCATGCAATATTATAATCCATACATTTCAAACAATTTTCAGCTTTACTAGCATGGGTTTAAGACATCAGTCTTAGTTTTCATTAGCTTACATTTAATATAGCACTTTTTACCCAGTAGTGGAATACCTAATTGCCTTGTTTTTTGTTGTTGTTGTTGTTGTATTGTATGAATCTTGCCTATGGTGATGTTTGGAATTTTTTTTTCTTTTTGGTACACTAACAAAAGGGTCTTAAACACTTGTTTTTTTTTTTGAAAATGTGCTTTAATGTGAGTTATTATAAGTAAAAAGCCACTGAATGTGTAACAAAGAATGGAGTATGATTTTACTCCTACCCAAACGGTTTCGATACTGAGCTACAAAAAAAAAAAAACACACCAAACGAATCAAAGAAAATACAATGAGTTTTATTTACAGCATTATTACAGCATACCAATGGATACAAGCAATTAGAAACTTAAACTGACCAAAAATATGCATCAGATATTCCATCAAATTGCTGCAGGAACTTAAGGTCAGCAGTTTTCTGTCTCTAAACAACTATCCTGATGTTTAATGCACTCTTTGTGCAAATACTAACTTTTAGAACCAGCCTTTGTAAAATGCATCGTCTATTCAAAAAGTTCATGCCTCTGTTAAATTACAGCATTTTGGATTTCTTTCAGCATGCAAAAAGTATATGAGCACAGCATGTCATATTATGGATAAGATACAGGTGTGTAATTTCTTGCACAAAACGTTTTATCAAAAATAGAGCTTGAATCAGATGAAAAGTCCTCTGCAACAGTGAGAAACATTCATCTCTTCCCACTGAAGCACTTCTGCAGACTGCAATGGACTAAACACTGCTCTACATCGATCAAAGAAGGGCACATTGTCCCCTTTAATAAAAAAAAATTAAAAGACACTAAACTGCAGATAAACCATCTAACATGTGCAAGTTCATACTGCCCGTATATATATATTGATGAAACAGGAAAAATAAAAACGAACAATAAAAAGTTAAATCTATAAATAACTTTCTAACACCATATATGAAACATTCAAGAAGGCAAAGACTGCCTTATTCTTCTTCAAAGATGTAAAATTAACTTGTTTATAAAAAAAATAAACTTGGGTCCTCTGGACCACAAAGTGACTTGCCAGATGAGAGAGACATCATTGTATACAAATATTTGTTTCCTTCAAAATGCACTAAAGAGATCACTACTGCATATGTTTTTGCTTTAAAGTGTGCAATGTCATCTTACGGGTTACATTCCTTGTCTGCAAATATCTTTCACCATAAGTCAAATAGTAAAAGAAAAGGTTAAAAAGAGTAGTTTGTTTTAAAAGTATCTTTACGTGGACATTAAAAACAGAATAGGCCAGAGTATTCAAGAAATACAACATATAACAGCTGCTACAAGCCCAAACAGTACTGAAGCTTCATTTGAACATTTAGAGAATTGAGTTTAACAGTGACTAGTGTCCACGTGTCCTGTTAAATATGACCTATCACTATTTAAGTGGTATAATTTTTGTTTGTGATGTTTTGTTTGTTATGGGCATCAGTGACCTTCATTAAGGCTTTTTCATGCATGTATTCCACAGACAAGATGATATTGCCTGAGTGTATTCACTGCTAATTTGTGCTAATGTCTCAACCACAAATTAACGTGACAAGAAGACAACATACAGAAAACTAAAGTGTTGCAATCCGTTCGATGCAATGTGGCAAAAAAGCATGTGTAGGTAATGCATGGGGTTTGTCCTTCATCACTGTACGATTCCAACTTTCAGGTTTTCTGGAATTTCATATCAACCCCGTGACATCTATTCTGATTTCATACCTTTAAAAGGCTAATGGGCTCTTGACTGGAACAGCTCTCCTCACTTTAGATAAAGCTCAGTGAAGATTAAGAGCCGGAGGAGTGCACACTGGGAATGGGGTAGAATTTAGAGACTCTGCTCTGGGCGGTTGGGTTGAGGCATTCGGACTCTCCGCTCATCTTAAAGAAGACTTCCTGTTCCTGCATTTTACGTGTGAACTCTTCCTCCAGAGCCTAAGAGAGAGCAGGAGAGAATTATAAAGTATGTGCATTTACAAAGATTAGTCCTACTCAAAATATGAGATGGCACTAGGAGTTGCACGTCTACTGATTTCTGCGAGTCAAATTCTTATTTTAAAAAATACTCGAGTTACTCGACTACTCGCTGTTCATGCTACTGTAAATGAATATACATGAAATAGTTCTTATCAATGAACGCTTATTAATTAATTGCCTAATGCAACAATTGCATATTTTAAAAAAATAAAATGAAAAAAAAACTTATGACATGACATATTTAAATTTTCATGTTACAGCCAGTATTTGTATCTGTATTTGCATCTGTAACAATCACAAAATTATTCGTATCTGCATTCAGATAGAACGTCATACAGTTAGTAGGCCCATAATAAATAATTATTAATTTCTAAAAATATATTTATCATGCAAGCAGAGAGATGTCATGGCAAACGTTTAGTGATCATTTGAACACTACTGGATCAATTCAGTGCGCACATTTTCATTACTCTTTAAGCGAGTCTTTTTGTGAACTTCCCTAAACAAATGTGCGTGTGCCAGGCAAACCAGCAAAAGATAAAGATGCAAAAATCTAGGTCAAGTAGAAAATGTATCTGTATCTAAGCTGATTATTAGCCTACTCTTTAGAGAGAACTGGTTTGTTTTTTAAAAGACTGACGCACAACGCGGCTGTTTAATGCTTGTTCCATTAATTCGTTTCATATCATAGCCTAAGGTTTAAATCATTGCATTTTAAATAAACATAAATAATAAAACATTTATGATGTATTATTATAGGTGACATTACTCTTGCCAAGCTCTGATTTCTGAGAGATGCACAGAGAGCAAACAGCAATGCTGTGTTTGATTTGCACTCTTTTCATTCATAAAGTTTGCATTCATTCACTTCACACTCAATTATGTGACTTTAGTGGTCTGTGTATAATATTGCACTGATCCCCTGACTCAACGGTTATCTAGCAAACACCAGACTGTGCCCGCTTCAGCCGAATATTCAGGCAGAATTATTCCTTGTTAGTTTTTGAAGACATTATCCGTGCCATTACAAATAAAGTATTCTGCTTCAGGAACACCCCTAATTATTACATGACATATTTTAATTTTACATGCAACAAAGTCATAGAAAGTAACAGCTACAAGGAATAAGAAATTTCAAGTGTACTTGCAAACTCTGTGCATGCATTATGGTTGATGCATGCTCGAGTAGTCGATTGTTTCCGACAGCGCCGACTAGTGGTTGAAGTAGTCGATCACTCGACTAGTCTGTGCAAGTCTATGCACATTATCATTCCAGAGTACTGAGATCTAATTCTAATATTTGCTTAAAATCTTCTTTTGAACATATATTGTGAAAGAAAAAAAAAACATTTGAGTAAATTGAACTCATTGTCATGTTCAAGAGACCATTCTGAGATGATTTGAGCTTTGTGACGTGGAGCATTTTCCTGCTGGAAGTAGCCATCAGAAGATGGGTACAAGGTGGTCATAAAGGGATGGACATGGTCAGCAACAATACTCAGGTAAGTTCTGACATTTAAAAGATGCTCAAATGGTACAAAGGGGCCCAAAGTGTGTCAAGAAAATATCCCCACACCATTACATCACCACCAGCCAGAACTGTTGAGACAAGGCAGGATGGATTCATTCTTTCATGTTCTTTATGCCAAATTCTGACCCTACCATCTGAATGTCGCAGTAGAAATCGAGACTCCTCAGACCAGGCAGCATATTTTCATATCGGTTATTGTGTTTTTTGGTGAGCCTGTGCGAATTGTAGCCTCCGTTTCCTGTACTTAGCTGACATGAGCGGCACCCGGTGTGGCCTTCTGCTGCTGTAACTCAGGGTTCGACGTGTTCTGCGTTCACAAATGGTATTCTGCATACCTCGTTTCTAACAAGTGGTTATTTGAGTTACTGTTTCCTTTCTATCATTTCTAACCAGTCTGCCCATTCTCCTCTGACATCAACAAGGCATTTGTGAAAATCCCAGTAGATCAGCAGTTTTTGAAATACTCAGACCAGGCCATCTGGCACCAACAACCATTTCATGTACAAAGTCACTTAATTCCAATTTCGTCCCCATTCTGGTGCTAGGTTTGAACTTCAGCAAGTCATCTTCACCACATCTAGATGCCTAAATGCATTGAGTTGCTGACATGTGATTGGCTGATTAGCAATTTGTGTTACCAATCAATTGAACAGGTGTACCTAATAAAGTTGCAGGTGATTGTATACGAGTATATATATAGGTTTGATTTATATTTTAAACGTTCTTGAAATGATGAATGAATGAAATGAAAACCGAATACCTTCTTCCTTGGACGAAGCTTCTCCCTCCAGTCTTTCAGCTCCTGACCGTGCTCCTCATCCAGTTCCTTCAGCTTTTGAGTCTCATGCTCAATCAGGAGGTGGCATTTCTCATTCTGACAGCAAAAAGACAACAAATCAGACGTTACAACCAAAGATAGAGGGCAGCATAATGTAATTTAAAAGTAAATGTACCGTATTTTTTGGACTATAAGTCACACCTAAGTATACGTCGCATCAGTCCAAAAATACGTCATGATGAAGAAAAAAAACATATATAAGTCGCACTGGACTATAAGTCGCATTTATTTAGAACCAAGCACCAAGAGAAAACATTACCGTCTACAGCCGGGGGAGGGCGCTCTGGGGTAGGCGGCTGTAGACGGTCATGTTTTCTCTTGGTGCATGTCAAATTAATTTTGATAAGTCGCACCTGACTAGGGGTGTCACTTTTGTGAAAAAAAGCTTTTTCGATTTTTACATAAGCCTTCATTGAATCGATTGTAAAATCGATTTTCCATGTAAAAAAAAAAAAAAAGACGTTTGCTTTTTCAACGCCAAATAACAGATGAACGTAAAGAGAGCGCTGGAAACACACAAGTCAGCGATATTTCTTATTTATAGGCATTAGAGCTGTAATCGGGCCTTAAAAGTTAGGCCCGACAGGACCCGAGCCCGACAGATTTCGGCCTGAGCCCAACAAGTACATTTTGATTGACAGCTTTCGAAAAGCCCAAACACGTTTACAGTCCGACATTAAAATATGCGCGCACACACACAGCCCTTTTGCCTTTTGTCAAGAATGAGTCATCTATACATGTTTTAACATAATTTATTCATAACTAATGTAGACTAGGCCACTTGGAAGTTGGAATAAAGAAATAAAGTAAGTCCTCTGTAACATCGTAACATTTCATCACTCTAAATCGGCATAAAATATTTTTTATAGGCATTTAGCCTATAAATAGACCAACGCACCAATAAAACGAGTCTTTTTTAACCAATTAAATTAAGATAAATTTAAAATTAAGATGGGTATTTGGCAATAACGAAATTAAGATAAAGACTTCACCGGATTTGCTTTGCCACTAGCAGTTGACATTTAATAAAAGAATAATGCCAACATTCGTGTACATAGGCTACTCTGTCAACATTATGCATTTAACACTCAATGAATATATAGTTATAATTTGAAAAACCTAAACTCAAAGAAATTAGGCTAAGTCTACATGTTTTTGTGGAGGAAAATGATTGAAACCACTGTAGAGGGCTTCATCGCGTTCCTGCACTCACTGATGGTGTGTCATTTTTCACTCATTATTCTCATTATAAACATGGTTAAAACTTTTCCAAACCTCAGACTTTGCTTGAGTTGCTGGTGCAACCAAAACATATTCGCCAGAGGCAAACCTCCGTTGCACCTACTCAACATCCATTTTCGCATCTTTCTTGTGCTAATCGAAACACATCACATGACCGCTCATTTACCTCGCAAACCGGAGCGCAAGCCCGGTTAAAATCAATTCCCTACTTTCATTTTCGAAACTTTTTTTGGTTGGTCCGACCGATTGTGCAGTCAATTTTCAAACTAAAAGTGACAGCCCTTCACCTGACTATAAGTCGCAGGACCAGCCAAACTATGAAAAAAAATGTGACTTATAGTCCGGAAAATGCAGTAATTGAAAATGCAGGCACCAAGGAAAGAGGTTGACAGTAAGATTGTATATGTGTGTTATATATGTGACCTGCATCTGTTGTAGTTCTCTGATGTTGGAGTCACACTGCAGCTGCAGGTCTCTCATCTGGTTCTCATGCTTCTGATGCTGATGAAGTCTCTCATTCTTCTGTCTCTTGTCCTCCTGAGTGGCAAACTGCTCGAAATAAAGCAGAAAACACCCTCAGGTTTGAACACACGTCTGATTCCTGTGATCTTTACCAAAGCTTCCTGACCGAGGGTCTGACCTGTTTGATCTTCTCTCTGTCCTGCTCTGGTGTTCCCGATCCAGTGATCCGCAGGCTCTTTTTAAACATCGCCATACGGGTCTTGGCTTCACTGCGCTGGATCTTGGGCAGTCGAGTTTTTTCCTGTGCCTGCCTGTTCTTCATCTCCTCTATCAGCCGCTGGTTATAGCCCTGCATCTGCTCCTTCTCCTGATGACCCGTTGTGTGGGAATAAACTGTCAAAGAGTGGCTACAAAACATAACCATCTTTGAATAGATTGACAGTCAAGTCTCACCTGGTCATGCCTTTTGAGGAGCTGATGTCTCTGCATGAAGTATTGATCCTTCAGCTGCTGCTTCAGCAACTGGTGTTTCTCCTGCAGGTGGCGCTCCTCCAGCTCCCACATGGCTGCCTCTCGAGCTGCAGGTTTGTGAGCAAAAGAAAAGAGGAAATAGATTAAGTCTCGGCCATTAGAACCAGACCGTTCAACCCCATGCAGGTTTAGACATGTTGTGCAGACATGAAGTCATAAAGCTCATTACACATCATAGACGGCAAATCGCAACACATGTCTGGAATCATTTTCACATGCATGTCTCATCAAATGAGATCTGGGTGTCTCCTCAAGAGGCATACGGCTGGCCTTTAAAAGAACTGGAGAACTTTATAATTGGACCCTTGTCTGAAAATAACATGGAGTTTAGCACTATTCCAGGTAGAGAAAGCTTTACTGTCTCTAGAAGCAGGTAACACGTTTAGATTGTTGCCTTTGTGCTTGGAGTTTTAAGTGTGACCTAAAAAAAAAATATCTATCACCACATATGCGCAGCTAATTTATTTATAATGAAAATAACCACAATTTAACACAAAAGGTCTACAGGACTTCCTCGTAGCATCAAACAGCAAAGTTTGAAGTGCAATTATTTAAGGACTTACTGCAGCCGCAAATGCTTTCCATTATCATTTATGTAAGAATATTTACAGTGGCCACCTGACCTCTCATGAGCTGCTGCTTGTGGTTGAGACAGTCTCTCTCAATAGTGGCGATCTCTAGTTTGTGCTGCTGAATGATCTTCTTCAGAGCTCCATCCAGCTCCTGCTGCTGCTTCTGGAGAAACTCTTGCTCCTAAGAGAGATGGGTGAAGAAAGAACAAGAGAGAGCAAGAAAGGAAGGAAGAGGAGGAATCGGGTATAGAAACAACGGGGATTATAAATTAGTATCTGTACATGGTCATGCTCCAAGAGGAAGCAGTCAAAGATCACTGATAATACTGCATTAAGAGCAAAGTCACACACTTAAACCATTTAACAAAGAGAAAACATTTATAATTCCTGATAAATGGATAAAGATTTGTGAAAGGATGTAACTAGAGAACAGAATAACAATACATATAAAGTCACAGTACAGCGTAACATAACCTTAAGGTAGGCCCAGACTGAATTTTTATCATATTTTCTCTGCTGATTTGGGAATTATCAGGATGGAGTAAAACATGGTTAAATGTTACTACAATTGCTGAAAGCTTAAGTGAACAAACAATTTAATGAACGCAAAAAAATCTCTTATTATTTGATCAAAAATACTGTGCAAACAGTACTATTGTGAAATATTAAAATAATAACACAAAATAAAATAACATTTCTATTAATATCTTTTTTTTAAATGTAACTTATTTCTCTAATGGCAAAGCTACATTTTCAGCAGATGTTACTCCAGTCTTCAGTGTCACGTGATCCTTCATAAATCATTCTAATATGCTGACTTGGCATTGTTCATAAAACATTTCTTATTATAATCAATGTTGAAGACAGTTGTTGCTTATTTTTCTTAGAAATCAATTCTTTGATTAATAGAAAGTAAAAATATATTTTTTTAAACAATGCATTCCTCTGTGTTTGAAATGTATTCACTGTCACTTGATCTAACTCAATAAAAAGTATTACATTTCTTTAAAAAACTACCATTTTTACTGACCACAGTCAATTGAGTGGTAGTGAACGTATTTGTATAGTTTTACAAATTTAATTCTAATTCTGTCAAACCTGAGCAGATTTCAGATCCATATGAGCCTGCCTCAAGGACATGTATAATAACACTGAAATATGACTTAACCACAACAATATTGTTAACATATACATCATTTATAAGCTGATACAATAATATTAAATAATAATAATAATCTTCATTATGCATTTCAAAAGTCATCCTGGTCTTCGACTGCTTTAAACTTGGCCTTCAGTGGCACAGAGAAAAAAGCAGCACAGGTGACGCACAGAAACTTGACTAGAGTTTCAGTAACAGTATGAGAGAGTGAGCGGATAGAAGAGATACTGAGACACTGCAGCAACACAGGCGACAGCACTCCAAAACAACAGAGCACCTTCCTGCCCGCATGTGCCGTCCACATCACATTCAAACACTACTGCACGGTTACAGAGGGATGTGCTTCAGTGGAATCGTCTTGAACATAATCAGATCAGTTCTGCTAGACTCACTCAGCAAATATATACTGTAATTCAGATGTGACAAAAGTGTTCGGATTCTAGACAGGCTCAAGTGAACTTCCAAAGAGATGAGCTGACAACTTGCATTTTCGTACTGCATTGCATATCATTTTATGGCCTATTTTGTCCTGTTTTATAGTTTGTTAGCTAATGCTATTTTAATTACTAAACTATAAGTTAGCTAAGCTATTACAGCGGTTATGTGCATTTGTGTGTGCATCTGCTCTGTATCTTGTGTGACGGACGGGCACATGTGAGAGGGTTGAGTCATGAGGAGAGTGGAGACTTACATCCTGCATCTGAGCGTTGAACAGAGCACATGAGGACAACTGAAAAGACTGTATCATAACCTGGGCCACAGCCTGTGGAGCAAAACACAGCCAACTCCACCACGTCAGGAACAGGGGACACACACCAGCACTCAAGCGTATAGCAACATATCGCACAATATCATCTAGTCTTCTCATTGCATTGCAGAAATCTGTTAGTTTCCTGGGTCACGTGCAGTGAAATGAGTTCTTCCAGATGATGGACGGAGAGCGGGTTTAGCAGCTGGCGAGTCTGAAGGACCTCGATCAGTTAGTGCAGCTGTTGTCCTTGACATGCGTGATGAGATGCAGCAGTCATCGTTAGTCTGTTTTACTCCTCGAGATCAATGCAACATCCTATGTGGCCAAAGTGTGAATACCCTACCTCTTTTTTAAACCTGTTTGGCTACTTTAGCTACCCACATTTTTAACAGGTGCATAAAAATCAAGCTGCATGTTTCAGTGAAAAGCACCGTGTTCTTTTACACACCAGCAATTTATGATCTGGTGTTTTCAGTTTCACCATTTGCAGCAGATGCTCCGTTATATAAACTCATCTCTGCATCTGTTCTGAGTTTGGGCCTTTTATAACATAGATAGGAAGTCGATGAGCCATCAGAACAGCCATCAGAAAGAACAGGACACAGTGTCCATTAATGGCCATGACATTTTATTTTTCAATAGGAAATCCATGGAATAACTTTGATTTTAGTCAGTCTTATAGTTGAAGACCAGAGGAGCAGAAAACAGAAGTGAAAGTGTAAAAATAGTAGCTGGTTACTAAATTACCTCTTCATGTTGAACGACTGCTAGGTCTTCCTTTAAGCGTTTCATGAGCTCTTTTCTCAAGTGTTTAGGGGACATTCCGACCTCTTGTTTGACCTACAGTGTGAGCATGCAGACTGTTGGGAATGAAGGCTTGACTTGCATAGGGTCTGATTATGTAATTCATTAGTCCAAGACTGTCATGCAAAATATGCCAGGAAGGGTTAATTTACTACCATGACGAAAGGATTAGTATTTGAGAGGTAATCATCCCCAAACCACTGATGATTTCTGACTGGGTTAGCAGTTAATATAAAGATGATTCCAATAGTCCATGATCAGCCACTGCCGGGAAGAGATGTTCAGAAGCTGAAGAACAGTGAAAGCCCAATAACAACTGCTAAAATAAATCCCCTTTATACCTCCACAGCCATCATAGTATAGATCCTTTCAAAGTAATCTCTAAAAGATGCACACTTCTATATTGCTGACATTTACGTTTTTGTGAAGGAAGCTGAACTGTTTTGTCAGCAGCAGGTCATTGTTTTCCGCAGATCAGCCTGAGAGGTCAAGTGTCAAAATGTCAAATTGTCAGGATGCAGAGAGTTATTTTGCTGGGGGAGACAAAATGGTTGAACTGACCCTAGACTGCCTTCGTTCTCAAAATGCCTGTCACTGTTCAACTGAAAACATTAACACTTACTTTTAACGACAAAGCAATAAAGTATGTAGACCAACCCAGCACGATTAATCAACTAAAATGATTTTCATTGCCTGACTGCCATGTCTAAATATCAAATTAATAAAAGGGATTTTTTTAGTAAATACATTTATTTGAATAAATATTACACAACATGAGCATTATTTTTTCCATTCTAAAAGTAAATACATTATTGCTTCATATAAACTAACATTAAATTGCTTGGGTTCAGTAAGATTTTTTGGTAACACTTTAGAATAAGGTTCCATTAGTTAATGTTAGTTAACTACTTTCGTTAACATGAACTAAGCAAGAACAATCTTTCTACAGCATTTATAAGTCTTAGTTCATGTTAATTTCAACATTTACAAATGCATTATTTAAATTAAAAGTTGTGCTTGTTAACATTAGTTAATGCACTGTGAATTACCATGAACTAACAATGAATAACTGTATTTTCATTAACTAACATTAACGAAGATGAATAAATACAGTAATAAATGTATTATTCATTGTTTGTTCATGTTAATTAATACATTAACTAACATTAACTAATGGAACCGTATTCTAAAGTGTTACCGATTTTTTTGTTTTGTTTTAAAAAGATGTCTCTTATGCTCACATTTGCAATTAAAAGTGGGTGCATTTATTTTATCAGATTTTTTATTAAAATACGACCACAGTTTTAAGTAACTATTTCATATTTTAACATATTTTACATACAATTTATTTCTGTAATGGGAAAACTCATTTCTCATTTCAGCAGTCATTACCCCATTACATTAGTGTCACATGGTCCTTCAAAAACCATCCTAATACCCTGATTTGTTGCTCCAGAAACATTTAAAATCATAATCAATGTTAAAACAGCTGCGCTGCTTAAAGTGTTTGTGAAAATAATGATACTTTTCAGGAATATTTGATGAGCAAAGTTGAAAAACATCATTTATTTGGAATAACCATCTGTCTTCACTGTCACTTTTGATTTAATGCATCCTTGCGTGAGCATAATTTGAATCATACTAACCCCCAAACTTTTAAATGGTACTGTATATATTACTTTATCTGCCGCTCTGCAACTGAGGTGTGCATCTTGAAATGAAGGTCAATTTTAACAGTATTTTTTAAATGAAAGGAAACTTAAAGTCTATAAATACAGTGTGTTCCTATCAAGAGAAGAGGCCCTTCACCACAGCACTGATCTCCACTCATTACATCACACTCACACAGGCAACATAATTAGTGACATTTACAAAAGCATAATATCAAAAACAGTACATTTTAAACTGAACTTGCTTTCAGTAAAAATAAAAATGTCATCACTTGATAGGTAGAAATAAGAAAAATCTAGAAATATTTGAACAGTGTCATGAAAGGGAGAAAGAGGGAGAGTAAACGAGACATTGTCTTATCTAAACCCATTAAGGCACTCTGTTCATGCATATGACAGCATTAGAGAAGAGCAAGCTGTCTATTACAAGTACCAAAGAAAAACCAAAACCAAAAAGAAAGAAAATAAGAGACTCTAATAGTGCTAATTTTCAGTTTGCCAAATGCTCTGAGCATGTATCATGCTTCCTGATAATGCACAGGGAGACGACTAACATCTGTTTTATTATAATGTTAATGATTTTGACAGCAAATGCACCATGCACCACCTAAAAGCAAACAAGACCAGTCACAGATCCACACTAGACTCCCCGTTATGAAGCCATGCATGCACTGAAATCCCTCCATTTGAAAACACCAGCAGGAGGAAGATGAAATGGAATGGAAAGAGCCTTTATTTTGCTACTGAGCCATTGCTTAGCACCCAATTAACCTTTAAAGCGGTCCCTGCAGCCTCTATGAGGATGAAGATAATGGAATGTGAGAGCCAGAGTTTCGTAAAGCAAACATAACATGATAAGAAAAGAACTGCTTTGCATTTACAAGTCTGAATATGAAAGCAGGAGACACAGTTGAGATGTGTCTAAGAGGAGAGATGAAGAAATCAATTCCATTTGAAGCTGCATTGTGATTCAGAAGCAAAGCTGCCAATGTACATTAGCGAAATGATAGTGTCTGTTTGGCATTTGCATCCCCAGAAATCAAGAATGAAAAAAATGATGCCAAAAGCATACTAATGAGGGATGAGCATGAGTAATCCATCAGTCAAGTACTCATTCTTCAAACTAGTTGCATTTGCTAGACAGCTCACAAATACATTGTCACCTTTGCCTGCTATAGACTCTAATGAAATGTAAATATATATATTTAGTGCTGTCAAATGATAAATATGCACACATACAAACACATGCAGTATATATTTTGAAAATATTTACGTTTATACATTTATATATTCATATTCTTATATTATATATATATATTTAATTTGTAAACAATTTTTTTCATAAATATATGCATGCACGTGTTTGTATTTATTTATATATAATAAATATTCACAGTGTACACACATATTATGTAAACAAAAACTTATTTTGGTCACCATTAATCGTTTGACAGCACTAATATATATGTATATATATGTATGTATGTATATATATTAGGGGTGTAACGGCTGACAAAATTCACGGGTTTGGTTCGATACGACACATTGGTGTCATGGTTCGGTGTGTTTTCGTTACGGGAGTTGGGGGTGTAATTGCTTACGTCGCAATGTTGGAAATATTTCTCTTTTAAACCATGAAGTCGAGCCACTGGATATCCACAAGCAATGTTTAAACTTTTTACAAGAGTTATGCAGGTCACACATCTTAGTCAATTCACTATGCAGAAAGTGAAAGTAAAAACGCAATGAAGGAGTAATGATGGAGCTTTCGGCATCTGACTAGGGCTGGGCGATATATCTAATGATATGATCATGTGCATCTAGTCATGGAGCAACACTTAATAGACAGAGTCGTAGATCACTGACAAGCTATGCAATATCGTATTCATTATCGAAAGTGATTCATCTTGTATTCTCTCAGAGACAACGAGAGAAGACTCTACTTCATCATATCCTGATAACGGTATACAGCTAACTGTTTTTATTTATTTCCTTAACATTTCTCTTGTGGCCCATACATAGTGAAAAAAAAGACAAGAAATGTATTTCATGTTAAACAGGTTGTTTTTGAAAGTCTTGAAGTCTTGTTTTTGATAGTGCTTGAAATAGGCTAAGTATTTAGTAATTGATTTTAACTGATGACTGGGGTGTTAATATTTTAATTATAGGACTATAATTCATTGTATATAGACCCGTTTTAAAAGACCTTTTTAAACATTTTAATTGAAGAATAATTAACCTAATCTTTTGTTATCCTCACAGCGCGTCAGTTACGCGGTAGGCTAATACGGCGGGGGAAATTAATTTTAATTTTAATTTATTATTAAAAGTAACTTCATAATAATAACAGGCCTAATAAAAATAAAAATGTTACAGCCCTACATTAATTGGAAATTAACTGCAAATCCTTTTAATAGGCCTACTGCCAATAACTGTTGTTTTCATCATTATCTTTCAATGCAAGGTTATCACTGGGCAGACAGCACGATGCCTGTTATGTCGTTTGGACTTCCTTGCTGAGAACATTATATTTCACACACTTAAAGCTCTTTTGGTTTCCATATGTAATAGGATTAATCCAACAAATTGTTTGGTTTGTTATGCATACAGAATGGTTCAATATAAATGCGTGTATCGTTAAACCCCCAATATATATAAAAATAAATTAGTGTAAACAAATTTTTAAAGTGTTAGTGTACCTGGCTTTTTAATTACCCTAAATGCTCATCCTCAGTATCAACAATTAACAGTTCATGGCCTGGTGAACAAATACATGCAAAGCAAATACAGTGCATCCGACTCTGCATCTCTCTTTCTTGGTTACCTCTTTTTTGCGGTTCTTCAGCATGTTCTGGAACTTGGAGAGCTCCTTGTCCTGCTCTGCTTTGATCCTCTTGGCCTCATCTCTTAGCCGGTTGGTGTGGTCCTGCTCCAAACGCTCTATGGTCTGTTTCTGCTGTTTCTCTAGGTTCTCCACCTCTTGGTCATACTGACGCTTCTTCCCCTAAAGAGAGAGTGAGAAAGAGGAATACTGAATTACTGTTACAGACCACGAATGCCTGTCAATTACTTTGAGCTTTCTGCTTGCATCCCCCTGAGACATCATCAGGGTAGGCTGTTAAAACTTTTGAACTAGGGATGCAAGATTATCAGAACGTAATCGGCCAATAAAAGCTTAAAATCTAGACATCGGCATCGGCCAATTTGAAAAAAGTATGCCGATATGCCTTTCCGATTAAAATGGATTACAATGTTGAATGTAGACAAAACTAATGAAGGAAAGAGGGTGCTGACCGTCATTTCCTGCTCGAAGCGCCTGAAGAGCTGCTCTTTCTGCAGCTGTAGTTTATCGGTAAGCTGCTGTTGAGCTCTTTTCTCCTCTTTTTGCAGCAACCTCAGTTCTCGTAACTCCTGACGCCTACAAAACAACAAATTTAAGTCATTTTCTCACCATCTAAAATATGGTTTATGCATTATTAGATACACTATCATTTGCCTATTGCAAAATAACTAGAAACCGTAACTAACAGTTTATTTACCTATAAAATCTCAGTTCCTCACTCTTGGTGTCATTGTCGGTGACCATTTTGGATGTTGTGACACTGACTTCCACCCCGTCGACCATAAACTTGCGAGTCTTTTTCAGTGTTTTCTTTTGGCGCTTGATATCCTGTAGGATTGAATAAAGTTTAATGTAGATATTTTCTCCAAGGACCTTGATTTTAAGCACATCTGGGCAGAGTTATATGTACCTGTACTGAAAGAGATCCTTCTTTGCTTTTGGAGAGGAAGCTGGAGATTGACAGATTAATGTCAATGCTGTTAGTATCTGCAGCAGAACTGCTGCCTGAATCAGAGTCTTTTTCCTTTTCAACATCAGCTTTCGCAACCTCTGCATTCTGGTCACTCTCAGGCATGGTAGATGCTTCCTGGATCTCTGGTCTGTCTTCATGGGCTTCTTGAGGTTCCTCCATTGCGCTGACCTCATCTTCTCTTATACCATTGATGACAACAACAGGGAATTCATTCACAATGTTTTCCTCTTCTACATCTACCCCCTTGGCTGCAAGATCGTCTTTGGGTTCTGAACTCTCACCCTTATCTCCAGCTTTTTCTTGGTCCACTGTTGCCACTGGAGGAAGATCCTCCTTTACCTCTTCTGTAGAAACATCTGGTGAAATTTCAGTTTGCGCCTCCTCTAACTCTTCTGTTGGTTCCTTTTTATTAATTTCTTCCTCTTTCTCAATTTTGTCTTCAGTTTTTTCTGCAACCTCAATTGGTTTTGTGATCACTTCTTCAGTAACCCCATCAGATTTGTTCTCTGGTTCAGCTATATCTGAAGGCAGGGTAGGTTTGTCTTCATCATCTGTGGTGTTTTGCATTTTGGCTTCTTGCTGTGTTTCTTTACACTCTTCTTGTTTCTCCTTTGGTTGCTCTTCCACCTTCACTTCCTTCTTTTCTTCCTCCCCAGTTTCCTCACTGACGGTTACGATCTCTTGGAGGACAGTGTCATTTGACACTGGAGGATTTGGCTGACCAGAAATTTCTACTTCTGTGGTCACAGGTGTGGGAGATTCTTGGTGTTTTGAAATAGCCTTCTCACCAGAACGTGATTCCTCAGTGCTGGTGTCTGATGGACTGGCCTCCTTTACCTTCTCATCCTTAGCATGGTTGGGTTTGCTGGCATCCGCCATCATGTCAGAGGTCTTATCACTAACTTGATCCCCTGAACTGGGCTTTCTTTCAGGTTCAGCCTTCTCTGTGACTGACTCGAGAGTTGATGTGTTCTGATACTGCCTCTCGTCCTCCAAGCTGCCGACGCTGGTGTCCGATAATGCACGTTTGTGTCCAGACACCACCTACACATACAAAATAGACAAAGTGACTGCAGCAACAAAATACTGTGTACTGTGCCTGCAGATAATCAAAGGATTCTGCATGGAAACAATGGCACCATATTATCATGAAAATTTAAAATTGTCTGAATGGGTTTCTATGTTCTTAAAGTGGCTGTGTTCATACCAGCTGGGACTCTGGCTCTTCTTCTTCCTCTTCCTCTTTGCCCTCTTCAAACTCCTCAAACACTTCGGCTTTAGCCTCAGCAATCAGCTCTCGCACTGGTTTGTTATCCATCACATTTGAAACAAATGGATGCTGAAAGCAAACCATGGCTGGTCACTATCTAGTATGTTTTAATTTTCACCTTTAAACTGAACTGCATCAAAAAATACAAGATGACCCAACCTGTAAGAGCTGCAGTGCACTCCACCTGTTGTCTACATTTTTATCCAGTGCTTTCCGCAGGAAATCACTGAACTCAGGAGACCTGTTTAAATCAGCGGATGAACAAATATGAACTCTGTGCTACATGTGTAAGAGCTCTTGATTTGGTGTATTACAGTCAAAACTATAAAGCAACAGGCTATGCAGTTCCAGGCTGACCATGTGTTAGGACTTTGGGTGGGCAACTGCTTGCATGATTCATCAGCTCAATAACCTCCAGCCTGGATTTTTCCAGTTGAGAGGTGATTTATCATATCAGTTACAATTTTTCAAAATTTTTCTAAATATGAAATATGAACAATCAGTATAGCTTATATTCTTAAATCACATTTTGCTTCATTATTGACACATGTGGAAGATAACGGCGCTGTGAGTCATAACTCTCACCATCGTGATGGAATTGCAAGTGTGGGGGGCTCAGACTTTGCTATTTTTAGCAGGACTCTCATTGGGTTCATCTCGTGGTTAGGCGGCTCGATCTGTGCCAGCTCGATCAGAGTCACCCCCAGGGACCAGATGTCTGCTTTGTAGTCATACGGTCTGTCCTTTGACGTCTCACACATCACCACCTCGGGTGCCATCCTTTCATTTCAGAGAGAGAGGGAGGGAGGGGATTTTGAAAAATTGAGAATAAAGAAGCTTATAATGTGCCATATTCACAGCTCTGTTAATAAGTAGTGACAGATCTCATGAATCAGTGCAAGACTAACCAGTATGGTGTTCCAATGAAAGAGTCTCTTCTCTGAAGGGTCTTTGTATTCTTTGCAGACACTCCAAAGTCAGCTGAGAAGAAACAGTGATCAAAATTAGAGACGGAGTACGGCTGACAACAATATGCAAGAAACCGATATGATTTTAAATCAATAAGTAAACTTAATTAAAAGCTAAAGTAAACACATTTTAGTCTTCTTATATACGTACATATTAACTGATAAAGACACATTTCTGATACTTTTTAACAAAGGACTTTTCCATGAGCTTTCCAGATTTTTAAAGTTTCTGGATAAGATTTAAAAAACAAAACAAAAATTACAGAGGATATTTGAAAAAGAAGATGAAGAAGATAAACACAACTAAATAAGCTGAAATGATACACATATATACATGAACTTGAAAATATATACACATTGCATTATTAAATAAATAAATAATTACATTTAAAATAAACAGTTTAAGCAGACTTTATGAGGCAATTACCCAATTTGACTTCTCCATCTGATGTAAAGAGAATATTTCCAGCTTTTAGGTCCCGGTGTATAATCTTATTCTCATGGAGGTAAGCCAGCGCCTCCAGAGTATGTTTACACACAACCCGGATCTGAGGCTCTGTCAATGCCCGCTCCAGCTCTGCAGACACAGACACACACACACACACACACACACACATAGAGAGAGAATAGCTGTTAACAGAGTCATCGCTAAGCAAGCACACTTTATCAGCTCTTTTATTTTCAGTGATGTGTATTGAAGTTAAATCAGACAAATAAACTACAATGTAACAGTGACAAAGGGCTGTGGCTCATTAATAGTCAAATTCTCTGTTGTTTTTGGCTAGGTAGAGCACACTGCTCCCTTGTGACTGAAGCAATGCAAACAAATCTTTATTACAGCAGTGCTGCTGGGATAGGCCCTTCCAGAACAGACAGAAGACAACAGAGGGAGTCATAACAATACAAACAATGAGTCAATAAAAGCATTTCCATCAAAAGAACACCTCCCACAGCAACACCTCTCTTAGCCTAAATGTAGAAGGGGCCAGATTTTCATCACAGTAGACTAAACCCTCGTCAGAAACGGATGTTTTATTCTTACTGGACATTGTTTACAATTGTGAAATGGTCTTCCCAACAACTACAGTGATTTGTGATTGGAAAAGTTTTTGTAAATAGTACAGATGACACTGTACCAAAAGAGAGGAAATTGGACTATTTGTTAGAGATTTATGCATTGTTGAAAAACCATGAAAAACTTGCAAAGTCTACTTATGAATTTGCTGACATGGAATGTCACTGAAAAGATCGGATGTGTGTGGGAACATTTAAACAAAGCTTCCAACCAACAGAGAAAAATGCTGAGAAGAGGCTAACCACTACTTGAAATCTGACTTTGATAATTATATGGTCCAGTCCAGTGGCAAAAATGAGCACAGTGTGCTGGTGTGCCAGTGAGGTCTGGAGGAATGGAACACCATCACACAGTAGAACAGACTCAGACGACCACAGTGCCCTCTATTTCCTTCAGTTAAACAAAGACCATAAAACTTACCCAACATCACAGCATCCACTGCTCCTCCAGCACAAAACTCAATGAGAATCTAAAGAAGGGGTGAAAGAAAGAGATCCAGAAATGAATGTACTAAGAATGACACCGATGCCACAGTGTACAATGTAGAGTTTACTTTGATTACAAGCATCTGATTGGTTTGATTGGGTGGGTGTTTTCCCTCTTAAGTAGAAATCACACACCACTGTTTTTTTTTGGGGGGGGGGGGGGTATAACACTGTATACTTCTAAATTCCTCGTCCTGTTGTCGATTCCACATGTACATAACTTAAAGACTTCCTATACATTCATATATGTGCAAACAGGGTGCGATTTCTAAGGGGGGGGGGGGGTTCCCCTTTATCTGGTCTATGTATCCCTGCCTCTACTGAATAATTTTTATCCCCGGAGGAATGCTACTCCACCAGCCACCAACAGAGCATATAAAATACCAAAAATATATATATATATTTTTAAATATATCAAGTAAAATACTACTACATGACAATACAAGCGGCAATAAAATCAGAAATGAACTTTAACTGTCAGTGCTCCTGCTTATTAGAGGCCGTCTTGGTTTCATGATCCTTGTTCACGCGCCTCAATCCATGCAGGGCTTAAAGTTAGCTTGCTCCATTAATCTATTTCAGAGTGACAGTATGAGATTAGTACAATGCTCAAAACTCACTCTACTGTGACCTAATGCAAATAGCGTACTCTCAACTCTTGCATAAACGTATTATGAGACAGAGTGCAGAAGTCTACCATCATTGTAATGTGGGAATTATCATCATGCAATACTGACTGATGGATCGGCAGTCATTAAGAAATTATGGTTTTATTCCGTTTAATGAAATATGAGGTAAAGATGTGAATACAAATTGTGTTCACACTTTTGGAGTAAAGCACTGATCAAAAAGAATTGGAAGCAGTTAAAATTCTAACGGACCCTCTGATGTCACATGGACTACTTTGATGATGTTTTTCTTACCTTTCTGGACATGGACAGTATACCGTACACACTGTTTCAATGGAGGGACAGAAAGCTCTCGAACTAAATCTAAAATATCTTAAACTGTGTCCCTCCATTGAAACTGTGTGTACGGTATACTGTCCATGTCCAGAAAGGTAAGAAAAACATCATCAAAGTAGTCCATGTGACATCAGAGGGTCCGTTAGAATTTTAACTGATATGCACTGCCAGCCTATCAGTGGTAAACTCAGTGGTTACTGGCAATTGTATGGTGAATTCCCGCGACAAGTCGGTAGCCTTATTTCTGGACCGGACCGCAAGCCATAGCAGGGCAGCTTGGGCAGGCTGCACAGTGCATCTGTCTGCAGTACGCAGTGTCTCGTAGAAGAGATGTTGATAAGCAGTTAGCAGTGAGTTTAGAGGTAAGTTTGACACCCAGTCGAAAAAGTCCATAAGCAGACAATTAACCTTGCAACTACCACATTGTTATGTTATTTACATCCGCAATACTTTGTTGTCTCATCAAATCTTTCTATGATCGTCAGGTCAGATAAGTCTAGACCTTTGTGTGTAGTGTAGAGAACAAAACTATGGAGCCAAAAGAGTATCAATAAAGATAAATGCACACACTACATTCACATATGCACACACAGGATTCATACATGCACACACATGATTCATAAATACACACACAGGATACACAAATGTGCACAAAATTTACAAATACACACACAAAATTTAAAAAGCACAGAAGATTCACAAATGCATACAAAATACAGAAATGCACACAAAATTCAGAAATACACACACAATTCAGAAATGCTAACAACATTTACAAATGCACTCGAGATTCACAAATGCACAGAACAAGATTCAGAAATGTATTTCTGATGCACACACACATATATCTTGATTTACAAACTGCTTGTGGTCTGTGAACTTCACTGCATTTGAATGCCTTTTTTTAAACAGGGAATGATCAGCAACCAATCAGATATCTCCCTTCTTTTAGCCAATCACAAGAACGCACCCCACGAGGGGGATTGTTCACTTATAAGCCAATCACATGAACGCGTTCACACAGCGCGATATACCTGTGGTGCGGCATATTATAGCCTACTTGTTTAGATTACAATTCAGGTTTTTTTTTTTTTTTTTTTTTTTTACAAAATATAAATTTAAAAATGTCTCAATACATATAGCCCAGACTGTGACTGCAGAAAAAAAGTTAACCATGGATTCATAAATTTGCAATAGGCAATTATTTCATTTTATTGAAATATTTTAATGAAAGTTAAACAAATCTTTTTTCACACCTTTTTAAATATTTAAATATATCTAAATATTCTTTTGGATGCAATATAGAAGTCACTTTAATTATAATATTCGGTCCCTACATGAAGAGAGAGTCAGTGGTCTGCTGCGAGAGGAAAGTGACTCTCCGGCTGCGCAAAGTGAGTTGATCGCTGCATGAGGAAAGGGAATCGTTCGTTCAACTTTGCTGGGTGAGGAAAGTGAGTCGCTCGCTGCGTGAGGAAATTGAGTTGTTCGCTGCGTTACTCGTGAGGAGAGTGAATCGTTCGATGAGGAAAGTGAGTCGTTCGCTGCGAGAGGAAAGTGACTCTCTGGCTGCGGAAAGTGAGTCTCCTGCTGCGCAAAGTAGGTGTCCGGCTGCGCAAAGTGAGTTGCCGGCTGCGTGAGGTAAGTGAATCGTTCGCTGAGGAAAGTGAGTCGCCGGCTGCGTGAGGTAAGTGAGTCGTTCGCTGAGGAAAATGAGTCGTTCGCTGCGTGAGGAAAGCGAGTTGTTCACTGAGGAAAGTGAGTCGTTCGCTGATTGGCTTATAAGTAAACAATCCCCCACGTGGGGTGCATTCTTGTGATTGGCTCAAACAAGGGAGATATCTGATTGGTTGCAGATCATTCCCTGTTTAATGCAGTGAAGTTCACAGACCACAAGCAGTTTGTAAATCAAGATATATGTGTGTGTGCATCAGAAATACATTTCTGAATCTTGTCCTGTGCATTTGTGAATCTTGAGTGCATTTGTAAATGTTGTTTGCATTTCTGAATTGTGTGTGTATTTCTGGATTTTGTGTGCATTTCTGAATTTTGTATGCATTTGTGAATCTTCTGTGCTTTTTACATTTTATGTGTGCATTTGTGAATTTTGTGCGCATTTGTGTATACTGTGTGTGTATTTATGAATTATGTGTGTGCATGTATGAATCCTATGTGTGCATATGTGAATGTAGTGTGTGCACTTATCTTTATTGATACTCTTTTGGCTCCATACAAAACACCTTCAATGAAAACCGTAGCATTTTAAATTATGAATAATGTCCATGGCCCCCCTCCTGAAACCTCATGCCACCTCTTTGCCACCCCAGGAAAAAAATCTCTAGATCCGCCACTGGCGCTATCTTCCTGTTTCAGCTGAAATTACGTCACCACATAAAATAATGCTGTGTGTTTCAAGGCACTTCAGGGGACCTTTAAACAGCCACATTTACAATCTTGTCACAAACCCAGGGAACTTACAGTTTATTAGACAAACCTCTTTGCTAGGCTGGAGAGCGTCAGCTTTTCCATATAATGTTATCTCATACTGTGTCTGTGTTAACTATAAACACTGACAGAAGGCTGGAGACTTATGACAAACAATTGACTGCTGTGCAGATTTTAGGCTGCTTTCTATGAATATTTTATAAGTGCAGGATTGACCTCTATGCGCATTAAGAAGCATGCTTGTGCTGCTATGAGCTATGCATTCATATCTCTTGATTAACAGCCAGGCTAAGCAGACTGGACTTGCATCTAATTAATTCATGAGCACTTTCTCTGGTCATTTGAAATAGCCCATTATCCTTCCATACACGCAACCGCAGAGGGGAGGATCATATGAAACCATTCTGCCATTATTATCCTGGGAGCTCTATGGTAGAAAAATAGGATCCCCTGACACTCTTTAGACAGAGATAAATAGAGAGGTATTATTGTAGACTAATATGGAGCTGTGAAGCCTTACTGTTGTTATTCAGGATTAAATTATTAAACATGAAATTAGCAGGTTTATTAATTGTTAAAGAATCCTGTTATGTGCTTTTGAACATTACTGAGGGAAAAAAATAATATGGGGAAGGACATGGGATTATTACATAAGATTTTATTGAGAAAAATTGTTAGCCTGGTCTGTGCAATTAATCGTATTCGATTGTCATGCGCATCTCATCAGTAAAGCCGGTCCCGTGATTAGTAGTAAATCTCCATCACATGCTTCCAGACTGAACAGCTTTCAATACACAGAGCAATAGTTCTCTGACAATTAGGCAAAATCACCCTGATAATGGCAGGTGAATCAAATTTGATTTCGAACGCGATATCGTCTATCATGTCAGTGAACTATGGCTCTGTGTACTGAAAGCTGTTCAGTCTGAAAGCAGGTGATAATTTACTACTAATCATGTGCCCGCCTTTACTGATGAGATGACTAACAAATGTGATTAATTGCACAGCCCTAGCATGATTAAAAAAAAATCCATAATAATATATATATATAAAAAAGTAAAAATACAAAATTCAAAACAATGACATTTACATGGGGATACAAACTTGTTACAAAGTACAAAATTAACATTATGATTCTTTAATAGGCTGTAAGAATAAGACATGATTTGTGTACAAACACTTTTTTAACCACCAGCATAGTGCTACTCTTTGATAAGTAAGGAGAGAGTGAAGTGTGCTCTCACTCTTACTCCTCCTACAGAGGTCTGTGTGTGTGTGTGTGTGTGTGTGTGTGTGTGTGTGTGTGTGTGTGTGTGTGTACTTGTTTTTCTATTCTGGTGGGGACTTAAACCTGAATACACACAGACTCATGGGGACTCGTGTCACGGTGGGGACCTAAATTGAGGTCCCCACGAGTAAACAAGCTAATAAATTACACAGAATGAAGTTTCTTGAAAATCTAAAAATGCAGAAAGTTTCCTGTGAGGGTTAGGTTTAGGGGTAGTGCTGGTGTAGGGCGATAGAAAATACGTTCTGTACAGTATAAAAACCATTACGCCCATGGAGAGTCCCAACAAGGATAGCTGACCAGACAGGTGTGTGTGTGTGTGTGTGTGTGTGTGTGTGTGTGTGTGTGTGTGTGTGTATGGCTGCAGTACAGCTGAAATAACCAAACGCCTCCTGAGACGAGTCACTCACCCATAGTTTGCTCTCATAATAGAAAGCATCCAGCAGTTTGACTATGTACTGATGGTCACAGGAGGCGAGGATGTCGATCTCCACCATGTAGTCCTCCAGCTCCTCTTCTGTTTTGGTGTCGATCACTTTAGCTGCAGCCAGGATCCCGGTCTGTTTGTTCTGAGCCTGTGATAAAAGCAACCAGTGGGAAACGTTCAACAGGTAGCAAAGGCACACAATGTGTTCTCTGATGCTGTGCAGGCCTTGTATTCAAAGAGCAGCTCTTGCAGCATTTTAATGACGGCTAGTGCAGCTGTAATAACGGTTAGTGTCATTGCAAGTCACATTAATGATGCAGTGGCGATGGCACTGGCCCACTCAGATTGACAGCTAGTACACCCAATGTATTTATGCAAAGTATAAAGTAATAACATTCTAGTGGATGAGTGCTGGTAAGTTGATAACAGGATAGTTTATTTTAGCTAGTTTATATGGACCACAGAAAAATACCTGCAAGACATTTGTTTTGACCATAATCCACGCACCAGAGCTGAATGACGATGGGGGCACCCTATGATTTGAACGCCACCCCCGAAGGGAGAAGAAGGTTAAAACTAAAGGCCTTAAACTTAAAGAAAACACAGAAATTTCCATAAGTTTACTCTTTCCACTTCGGTGATGGCAGACCCACGTATAACCATCCATTCCCCGAGAAATGATGTTCCAGTGAAGACTACGAGGGGACGTCTCGTCAGGATACTTCCACAAACAGGTACGTACACTAACAAGACATTGTTTAAACTATTTCTTTATCGATGACACATGTAATGTCCATCAGCCCAACCCTAATGCAGACATCCGACTGCTAGGTAGTGATTTTGTTTTTCAGCAATAGTGTGAACCCTTAATTTAAAGAGAAAATAACTTCAGGGAAATATCTGTAGATGGAAAAGTTTGTTGTGCATTTTTCTTTATGTTACTTTGCACTTTTTGTTAGAAAATGTTTATTTACTATTTATTCAGTTTTTTTAAGGTATCTAGTATTTTAATACTTAATTTCCATGATCTAAATATTCTTAAAAATTAAAAGTTTTTTGTCATTTGGAAGTGTGTAGGCCTCCTGCATTATTATGCTGTTACGTTATGATTATATATTCAGTGGCATAAAATGGTCTTTAAAATGACAATAATATTTCTTATCGCAATTATTTCAAGGGCAATATATCGCACACCAAAGTTGTTATAATGACAGGCCTAAGGATCACCTCAACATCTATTTCAAAAAGTTTGTAAAGGTGAAAGCCAGTCTATTATTGTAGCAACATTTACCTGCTTAATCATGAGATTAAACAAAACAATCTGTTATATTAGACTCTTTACATGTCGGTCAGATTAGAGTTGAGCTGATATGCAATGTCATCTTCCATCTGCAAATCATTCCCCATCGTCCTCAGTCATCTCTCCTGCCAAATTTGAAGACATCGCCCAACCCGAAGTCAAATAACCTCTTCCTTCCTATCATCTGATATGAAGTGCAGAAATAAAATAAACTGTTAACTTGACCTCTGAACTGTCTGATATGTATGTTCCTATCATAATGGTGTGATTGGAAATCTGAGTAACACTTTGTGGTATAAGGAATATCAAATAAAACTATCAATAAAAAGAAGGAACTTTGGTGTACTTTGGTGTAATTTAGAGCTAAAATTACTGAGAGAGAAAACAAATTCCTGAAATGTACCCTGAGATTAGTTTATTGCCTTTGACCTACTTCATTACAAAAGCTCTTATTCACAGCTTTCCACAAACAGGAGGGAGACACCATTCAGAATGAAACCTAGAACCATCAAAGCACACCGGCCTTTCTAACAAATTAATTCGTAACATACTGTGTTTGAACAATAAGCCAACAAACATTCAATTTGTAACCATGTTATGAAATTCATGGAATAAAGAACATGAGATATGTACATCTATGATAACATAAAACCGGAAACATCTTGTAAAAGATTAGCCGTTCCGTGTAACCTGCAACTGACACACATCAGCAACACCATCTATTCTACAAAAAAGCAGAAGAAGAAAAAGGAAACAAGACAGGGTTACCTCATCTAGAGGCGTGCCAGAGGCTGTTTGAGGAAATACATATCTGCATGAAGCTTTGAGGTCATCCCTATGAGCTACAATACAAAACCAATTAAACTCCTCCAGTCGTGTTAAGTGTTTGCATTAGCTAACTGTTCCAGAATATTCTATTCAAAGAGGAAGTGACTAATGGCGGGTGTAACATTTTATTCCATTCAAACTTATCCATCTATGCCAAGAAACACTTTCTATTCTGGGATAAAGCTCTTTGTGTTTACAGCTACCCGAAAACACAGAGGAGCAGACAGAGAAAGGAATGGGGCAAAGTGTACAGAGAAGTGTGCAAGTGGGTCAGAGTATTTTGTAACGTCTTTACTTGTGTAAAGTCTTCTCTCTGCACGTTTTCACACCTGTTTCTACTCTTAGACCAACAGGAAATCAACAGCATCTGCATATCTGAAACGACCACAAAGAAGGGTTCATTTTGACTTCCATTATCGTACAACAGAACTAGCGAGTCTGGGCGGGTGACACTTGTCATACTTCATCAGAAGAGTGAATAACTGTCATAACTGTATTGTAATAGAAGAGATACGAATGCACACTGACAATTCAATGGCAAACTCATCTAATTGTTTTAGGAAAGATAAAAGACAAAACAAACACAAACATTTCAGGTCATAAACCAGTCAGGCAAAGCTTAAATTCACAATACATCCCAATACAACAAAGTAGCGAGTAGCGACACATCTTGTCTTACATAATGTGATGTGCGCAATTGTAACGCCGGTTAGAGTACTCAAAATTAGTGAAAATTATTTTTAAAAAAAAGAAAAAAAGCTATACAAATACTATAGTATAAAAAGATACAAATGAACAAGCTGTGCTTTAATTTTTTTATGCAAGTCTTAAGCTTACAGCCTACTACAGAAATTAATGACAATGTAAAATAAAACAGCCTTCATTCCATGAATTAAACTTTTTTTGTTTCTTATTAAAGCTACAAAAGTCCTTCACTCAAGAGCAGAGTGTGATTTTGCATTTGTCTTTTGTTTGATTAATATTAAGGAAAAAAGCCCGGTATCACTTTAAAAGCGTATTTTCGTTCTCAACTCTTTACGTTCATTTATTACATGACCGACGAAGATATACATGAACAATCACTCAATTACTGTATTTTCAAAATTGCAGGAGGCCAAAATCAAAATTGTTTTTAATGAATCGTTTTTCGATTAATTGCACAGCCCAATTAAAATGACAGCACACTTTTGATGAATAAAATAAACATGATTTCAGACAAAACATGCTAAAATGCACAGAATAAGCATGATGTCATTGATGTCAGTTAAGAAAATGAAGAATCAAAAAATATGTATAGAAGATTTACCCATTTTAACTTGTTTTTAATTTTTAATTGCCATACGAAAATTATAACTTAAAACATTTTATCAAACTCACAAACAATTAATCTTGCACAGGATCTTAAGTTACAATGGAGTATATACATAAGAAAATAATTATTCACTCATTATTGACAGCTTCTGTAAATACTGTATTCAGTAAATATTGCACGTGTTCACTTACGAGAGACGTGACAAACTTATGCCTTTTGTTTATTTTCAGTTCCACAGCTACAGAAACGGAGCTATAGACGCAATAAATCCCCATGTTAACAAACTTTCAAGACTTCAGAACATTCAATTTATAACTGATCAACCTCTAAAAACACATTTATAGTTGTCTTTGTAAAGAAATATGTAGCTTTGGTGCCGCTGCTATGACGCTGTACAAACGCTTCCAGTTTGAATACTCTAGGGCGTCTGCAGCGACTTCACTGAAAGATACAGTAATGACATCTGATCTAAACATTATGAGGTCAAAAAAGAAAGATAGAAAGATTCCTGAACAAAGTATTCACAGTAAGATCTATAACTTGCTCTGACAAAAATAGATAAGGCAAATTGTCATTTCATGCTTTTAGTTTGCAACAAATCAAATCTCAGAGATCCACATACTAAACTTGGGTCATGGAAAACATGTAGGACGGGGCTTGATTTTATCGATCTTTGGAAATGACTGAATGGTGGGCGTTGGATATCAGCATTGAGCCATGTTAAATGTGAGTCATTATAGCCATTTGACAAT
This sequence comes from Carassius gibelio, assembly GCF_023724105.1. Taxonomy (NCBI): domain Eukaryota; kingdom Metazoa; phylum Chordata; class Actinopteri; order Cypriniformes; family Cyprinidae; genus Carassius; species Carassius gibelio. The sequence continues at coordinate 14,609,008 of NC_068408.1, read as the reverse complement.
TGGTTGATATATAACAGCCAGCATGGGCTAAGTGATGTCACTGGGCTAAGTGATGTCACTGGGCCAAGTGGTTTCAAGGGAGTGTTAGTGAATTTGGATTTATGATTACGAAAACAAACAATTGTTTTTACTTTTTTTTTTATAACATTCACTGATGAATCTTTCACTGACCTTGAATGTGCAATAATTTTATGTTTTGAATAGTTTTGAAAAGTTTTAAAGAGGAGGCACAAAACAAAGCATACTTTATCTCGATATAGGCAAGAGAGAGGAGGAGAGGAAGAAAAAAAACTTTTTTTTTTTAATAAGGAAACTGTAGCGAGCCGCTGATAAACCACACAAGCAACAGAAGTATCGCTAACATCACTGCAGGGCTGCTAAACTGAGGCAGGAAGACATTGCTGATTCACTCTCTAGATCAACACACATTCATTCACAGACTGTAGGTGCATTTACATGGACACTTTTTGCTTCCATCGGATTTAATTCATTCTGATTGACGAATCCGAACGTAGTGTTTACATGAACGCCGAATAAAGTGATCGGGTTGATAAGCGCATTTACATGTCACAAGTTTCTGATTGGATTTACTCTTTTGACATGCACACACTATATGAATGTAGAGTTTCCCACTGCTTGTCGCATGCTGTTTTAAAAAGCAGACGTGATATTTATCTACTTCGGGTCCTAATTAGGCGACAACCAGCACATGAACTGTTGTGCTGCTTGACGTTACTAAAAAAAAAAAAAAAAGGTGTAAAAGTGTCCCTTCCCGCACCCAAAACTAGTCGTCTGTTGATGAGAATCTTAAACAAGAACTGGTGGAACATGTTCCTGTTCCACTTCACAAACGCTGAGTGAAAGGGGATTTTATAATGACAGGACACTTATTTATGACACTTTAGTCACCAGGAAGAACAGCTTGTTTCGCGTGTCATACTTCATTACGCTATGTCTACTTCGCTGCGCATGCGCAAAATTTTCCCGTTTTGGTTTTCAATCCGATCAAGTGTTAACATGTCCTCTCGCTCAGATTACAAAAGGAATAAACAACCCCTTTCAATCCAATCAAAATTTTAGTCGGATCTGGCCAATTCAATCCGATTGACGTGTTTACATGTGACTTTTTTATTCTGATTGTGCTTCTAGTCCTATTACGATCGGATAAGTAGTGTCCATGTAAACGCAGCTTGTGTTACTTACTCTTTGGACAATTTAGCCTCACTTATTTCAGAATAAGATGACTCATATTTCCTTACTAATTTGGAATAAGATTTCCATAAACTGAAGACACTGATTATACTTTGCAAAATGTTTTGTATAAAAAGCTTCAAATTAGCTTAGTCTTTAAACAACAAAGACTATTCTGACAGCATATCGAGCCAGTCACTAAACGATACTTCAAGATGCATTTGTATAATATATTTAGAATGACACACCCAACTTGTAGTGTCAGAAACACAATGCATTCCATAAATGGGAGCAGTATGGAAACATTCTCAACCAGATTAAAGCCTGAAGCAGGGAATGACAGGAATGGTATGAACTGGTCCCACAACACCAGAAATATAAAATATACATGAACTAGGTTCCTGAGAACGTAAAGAGATAAAAAAAAAAGTATTAAGTTTGATTCTATTGTTGAATAGCGTTAGGTTTAACATTAATGTTTTGAACCAAGTTATCATATCCTTCACTTCTCTACTGCCATCATTTATACTCTCAAGTTGTTCCAAACCAGTTTCTTGCTTCTGTTAAACACAAAAGAAGATATTTTTAATAATGCTGATAACCAAACAATGGGCCTCATTCACAAAACATTCGTAATTATAGGAGTAAATTCGGAGTCATTTGCACGTACTGTGGAACGCCCCTCCCTGAAAACTCTCTTCCGAATTTACAAACACTCTTTACACATCATATTTTATAGTTAAACATGTGTATGTTAATGAATTCCATTCATTAGTAAATATGGCTTTCGTGCACACACTTTGATGGCAAAGCATTTTTCCAGCTGGGAGGCTTTGGTTGCTAATATGATTTGAAATATCTACGGCAGTAACTTATTTCTAGTATCTAATTTTGAAGAATATTACTGAATATAAAAATGCAGTAACCAGCAATATTAACTTCTCCATTGTTGTACAAGTAGGATGATTGGTCGGTGTAGTATTTTTCCCGCCCATCCTCCACTGATAGGATGGCTGGGTAAAAAGTGACAAGCACTACGTTTTACTCAAAGCTAAACAGTTTATCCACTCTCAGCTACCAAAAAATAAATAAATAAATAAAAACAGAGCAAAACAAAGCAAACAAACTTGCAAAATATTATAATGGCAATGCATCAAAATTCAGTGTCAACAGTTTGCCAAAATCAACACAGAATGTTTTCTGCATCATTTACACGTGGTAGGGAACAGGTGTACATTTATTTTGAACCAAATAACATTTCAAAAATACGTATACGTATAATAACATTTTCATGAACTCAAAAGTTTACGTCAGAACTGCTGTACAAATGATTTACACAAAAATTTATCTTCTCATGTTTGATAAATGAGGCCCAATGTGTGGTCCCCACTGGCTTCCACAGTATTTTTTCCACTAGTTACCAAAATTCTTCTAAATATCTTTCTTTGTATATTTTCATTTTTGGGTGAACAATCCCATTAAATGTGAATAACTGTATCTATGAACTCAAATGACATTTCAGGTCTCATTTCATCAGTCTGATGATATGCACCACAACGTGCAAGAAACAGGCCAATAAAAATAAAGAAATCAAGAATGGTAAGGATAACATCACATGGTAATGGAACATAAGAACAGACCTAGAATCAGTTTTCACCTTCACTACATTAGATGTTAGTCAGAATGACTTCCAGTCACCATTCACTTTCATTGTATGGAATAAGATATGCAATTGAACCGAGACTGGTGATGTCAGTCCTTCCCAACATCTCCATATGCGTTCCACAGATAAAAATAAAGTCATAAAGGCTTCAAAAGACATAAAGGTAAATAAATGATTAAAAAGTTTACATCTTGAAGTGTACCTTTAAGATTAATCAGTAGAGCTAGGGAGTAACACAAATACACTCAGGTGACACGATCACCTTCTGGTTTATATTTACCTTGTAGACTTTCCCAAAGGCTCCATCCCCAAGTTCTCCCACGATCTCCCAAACCTCCTCTGGGTTGATGTCTCTGTGAACGTGCTCATATTGTTTCTTCTTCTTCTCCGTGCCCAGCTTAAATATCTTCCGAAAATTGAAAAAGGACATTTTCTAAACGTAATCTAAATAACTATCTGTGGGGGGGAAGAAGACTGACACGACATAAACTGTTAATACTCTGTAAAAACAAAACACTTGGGGAGTTGGCTAATGGGCTAGCTGTGGATGATGGATTTTACCATCAATTCAATTTAACTATACAGTTGCAGAGAGCTCCAAGTAATCCTGTGAATGATGACGAAGATATTAGACGCTCTGGAAGAGGCCGAGATGTGGATTTTTGTGGCATTTCGCGTCTCCTTCCACCATGCAGAAGAAAAGTAACTTAACTGTCCACTTCCTCAGCTAGCTTCACAACGGCTACATGTGTGTGATCCTCTGTATTTACCTCAGCCGACGAATAAAAAATACAGCTTCCTAGTTTAACAAGCATCGAGTATTCAAATGTGTCGTTTAAAAAAAATACAGCACAGTAAAATCCATAAGGGTGGAGTCGAATAGGCAGCTAGCACACCGTGAAAAAGCGGAGCGGATGCTGATCAATCTCCAGTCTGAGCTCAGTCAGTCTACTCGGGAGGGGTGTGTTTTACAGTTTAGCCAACCAAAACTGTTTCGATAAAAACCGATCAAACAAACCACAGAGCTGGGAAGTAACGGATTACATGTAATCTGGATCACATAATCAGACTCCAAAACTCAAGTACTTGTAATTAAACTACTTTTTAAAATACTCGTAATCAAACTACAGTACATTTTTATGGATTACAGGATTATGTACACAATGGTAATAATTTGTTCACAATTCACAGATTCTCCTAAATTTCATTTTTTTTAACGTTTATATTTTTTCCTAATAAACCTGTTATGACAATTTAATTTTTAAAGAAATACGTGGAAATGTCACCATTTGGTGTAAACTCTGTCTACCACAGATTAATTTGCTGTCCACGGAAATCGCTTTGACCTAGAAAAGTCATTGCTGGGAATTTAATGTCCTTTAATCTAAAATTTTTTTATTTTCTTCATTGTTACTACCACCGTATAAGCATACATTTTGTATCGTATAGGTGTTTCGTCCACACCGTCCACACGGACCCGAAGTTTTGGGAGAGTGAAACCAATATATTGTTTAAACCGGTCCCAGAGTGGATAAGTTTGAAAACGCAACCTTTGTGTTTTCGTGTGGACAGCGAATCCGTATATTTTATGAAACGATTACATATCAGCCCACGTCTCCCCCAATCAGACACCGCTACGCCACCTAACAGCAACAAAAACATGAACAAACACTGAACGATCGTAGTTTTATTAACTAATATTAACACTGATTAATAATCATGTTGTTCCATGTTCGTTTGTATACTACAGCAAGGTTTATTCAAACAGTCCATGTCTTCTTCTCAAGGACGTTTGTCGCGCCTCAGTCAACGGTCATTCGGGACTGTTCAAGGATTTTGCGGGAAAGCTCGAAACGCGAGCGTTTGGGACTGGTTTTTATACAGTCTATGATTTGGACAGGCAAGGCACGTGCTCGGCTGAGGAAAGACTAACGCAGGCGCAGTTGGTGCTGACTGTAGCGTTCTGACAAACTGCAACCAATTATGGTGTGGGATTTGATTCATTCCACTGAATCGATTCTCTAGAAACACTCAATTTGGGACAATTGCTGTGTTCGAAATGCCATACTATTATGATACTGCTCTTACTATTTATGCAGTATCCACTATCCAGTATGTATGCAGTGCATAGTATGCAAATGTTCTGTATGCATTAAATACCCGGATGATTTACTATTACCAGAATCTGTTAAAAGTACACTGAAATCAGTACAGAATCTGTGTTCATCCTACTCCTAAACTCCTAACTGGAGGCGGGGAATGGTAATTATAAAACATTTTTATACATACATGTTAATGTAGATTATATAAATTGTACTTTAATCTCTACAGCACGTTTCCGATCAAGTCAAATAACTTTACGTCTATAGTGCTTTATACAGTACAGATTATTTTAAAGATATAGAATAACAAAAACACTGAAGTAATATAATATATAAATAGTTTGCTGGCAGAGACTATTTACACTAACTCCGCCCACCAATGCCTGGATGCGTCTCATTAATAATACAGTGTTATTGAGTAGTTAGCAGTATAGGGAGGTTTTTGTCCCAATAAAGTTGCTTTCATTTAATAATATTTTAAGGTCTAATAATTTAAACATACTATGTTATTGCATACTGTTTTATAATGTATACAGTTCTGAAATATAAATATCTACCACCAAACTACTAGTTACACAATTGTTATTAGTTCTGCTCGGTATGTAAAGTTAATTCATTATGAAATTAATAGTAATATAACATTGTTTACTAGCATGAATCCTTAATTAACAAGCCTTTGTAAAAAGAATGGTTAATACATTTATTTTTGAGATAACAACCTCAGCAGCTGTGCTGAATTAATGTTTTGTCATGTGATAACACGTTAGCACACTACTTTGAAACATTTATTGCTTATTATATACTGTTTCACACACTATTCTTTAAAAAACAGTAGATTGTATACACTGTGTACTGGGCAGTAAGCAAGAATGAAATTTAGAACACGGCCAATCTTTCTTGTAGTTCGTTCAGAAACACGTCAGTTCATTCAGTTTGTTTTGAACTCTTCATTCAGCGAAGTTCCGCCCCGAATCTCATTCAGAGTTCAGACTCAACACTGAAGAGACTCGTTCAATGAAGGGGCGTATTCGCACTATCATAGGTCCAACCACTGTTGGAGAGTGACATACATGTAACTAAATTACGTACAAAATAAATCTAATTGTCACCAGTTACTTACAAAAAATGTAATTAAATTACAGTTAGGTTACTTATGAAAATATTAATGATTACAAAGGGTTACATCTGATTATTTATTTTCACACACCCACATACAGATTTATTTTATATCTTTCATAAATTGCATTGATTTCAAAAGCACTATCGCTATTAAACTACCTTGTTATGGTTTAAAATTATTATAAATTATTATAACCCTAATTCAAGCGATGATTTTGAAATTCTGACAATAATCAGTGTTGAGTGAGTCACTGTAATGTTAATCCTGCCTGGTTTACATGTTTCAAAAAGATTAACAGTTGAAAACATTAGATATTTAGAAAAGAAATCAAAAAGTGATAAAATGTAATCAGTTATATAACCTTCCCAACACTGACCAATGATATTGTTCCATCACAGCCCGCACTCACTAACTCGTTCAACAATCAGTATTTGGAAAGCAAAAAATCAGTCACACACTTTTGGTTTACTGACAATTTACTACATTAAGGCACACTTAGACAATAATTGGGAAATGACATGCATGTTAAATGAAAGAATGGCTATACACTGACATCTTCTGGGGGAAACAGTGTAATGCAGAAGTGTCACACCTGGAAATGTCACTCATGTTGCCTACCCCTAAAGCCACTGCTCTCTTCTTTTATTCCTGAAAATGGAGAGCGTGGATCAAATTTTGTCTGAAAGTCCCTCTATTGAAGAGCTGGAGGATTTGTTACATGGGGGTCAGCTGTCCTGTAACCATGTCGATGAAGTGTGGCCTAATTTGTTTCTGGGGGACATGTAAGTGCATTTATGTGGGACTTCTCTCCTTTAAAGTTTATGATTAATAGAGAACATTCACCCTTTATTATGTCATTCTTTCATACAGGTACATGTCTCACGACAGATATGGCCTCTGGAGACTGGGTATAACTCATGTTTTGAATGCTGCACATGGTAAAATGTGTTGCAAAGGAAATGATGATTTTTATGGGACAACCGTAAAGTACTATGGTGTGCCAGCCAATGACCTGCCTACATTTGATATTTCACCATTTTTCTACCCGTCAGCACACTACATTCATGATGCTCTCAGCACAACAGGTGGTATGTAACATAATTTCCATCTTAAAAACAGTATGACATTTTTAGACATGAACACTTGTTTTTTTTTTTTACTTTTTAAAATTTATTTTAATTTTTAATTTTTCAAAATGTATTTATCAGTTAATAATAGAGAATAAATGAAAGTATTGAAGCATATTTTGTTCAACAGCTAAAGTGTTTGTGCATTGTGCTGTGGGAGTGAGCCGTTCAGCTGCTCTGGTCTTAGCTTACCTAATGATATATTGCAATTTCTCTCTGGTGGATGCCATCTTGAAAGTGAAAGAAAGAAGATGGATCTTTCCAAACCAAGGATTTCTGAAGCAGCTGAGAACTATCAACAATGAATTAAATTACAAAGTGCAGTCAAAGTAATTTTTTTTTAAAAAGTATGCAATTCAGAAATCTGTCAATTAGTAATAGTATCTAATAACATTTGAACAGTAGGCCTGGCCTACTGATCAACAACATTACCATGAGTATAAATATTTCTTGTTTATAATAACAACTTTGTGTCAGATTTCTGTCCAATTTGATTAAATATGTAAGAATTCCAAAGCAATATACTTGTACTATATATGGTCAATAAAGGGGTCATTTTTGGGCTCTGTAAATGTCAATTTTCATTATAATAAATGAATGATTTATTTATTTTATTATTATTTGATAATTACCTCACAATACCACTGAGCACAAATTAAACCTCAAAGTCTGTATATTTTTCATATAATACAACAAAACTAAAGTTGTCTGAAAGTGATTAGGGCATGCATCTTCCAAGGATTTAAATCTTGAACTGAAGTGAAGTAAACATGCAAATGTATTCAACCCAAGCTGATGAGCAAACACTGTTGTTCCCTCTTTGTCTATGCAGTACAATACTACTAATGTTTACTGATGTTCACGCAACACAATTGTCACTTATTGTCCTGTTCTCTCGTCATCGGATGAATCATCTCTAAACTTAACTTGTGGAACAGACCACAATGACCCACCACAGAAATGGAATAAGCTGGAATGGAAATTACACGAAATATATAGTATTTGTCCTAAATAGCCGGGGAACGAAGTGTGTAAATAATAATTAACAAATGTGAATGTTTTAAAGTAAAGTATAAAGTATAGTGAATGCTTTAAAGTTTTCACTGTTATTTTTAGGTTTAAACTGATGACGATGTTGTACGTATGTGGTGCCCGTTATTTTTTTTTCCGCGCTAGTCAGGATGGACCAATCAGAGTAATTTGTGATTACTGGCCCAGCCAGTATTTTATTTAATTAAAGAAAGCTAATATCGTAATTTATATGCATGTATTTTGTCTGATACCATGCCTTGGGATACATATATTTAACATATTAGTGGCTATTTCTTTCGCATAAAAATATTTCCAGTAGGCCTACGATAAAAACATCCGAAGATTTGAATGTGACTCAACTGATGTTTTTGACATTCTGAGCCACAAGGCGCCCTCTGGAGGAGGTAAACGTAGCACGACACAGAAACAGTTGCTCGCAGGATGATGTGCTGTACGCGCGCGCAGACGTCTCTCATCAGCAGAGCGCGAGCACTGAGATGCTCAGTGGTGTCGGATGACCGAACAGCGTCATAAAGAGCACCTGTTTCTGTGGATCACGGCGTGCCAAACCTGTTCTGTATACTGAAGCTTCGGGAAAACAGCAGAAACACATCTTCACGGGCATAACAATCTAATGTGGGTCGACTGAGAAGAATGACAGCTCAGAGAAACAAACACGGACTCATGGCTATTAAGGAGTTAGAGAATATTCTGGACACATGTAAACTTGATCTAAATCCATTCGACGAGGTCTGGCCGAATTTGTACATTGGAAACGTGTAAGTACCAGCCTAGCCTACTATATAACTGATCATGTGATGGTGCAGCTCATTATATGCAAAAATTGCGCTTATTGGTTTATAGCTATTATTGTTATATTAAAATAAGATTTGAGAACAAGCTGTTCGGTCAGAGTAACTTATTTGTTTGAGATTTTATCATACTGTGCATCCTTCTAGCGCAGTCGATCCTAAATCACTTTTAATGACTTGCCATAGTGTTTGCCCTGTTTAATTACATAACACATATTTAACTTTTTCTATAGGGCCATTGCTCAAAATAGAAATGCATTGATGAAAATGGGGATCACTCATGTCTTAAACGCTGCCCACTCCAAGCAAGGCAGCATTGGGGACCAGAGTTATTACGGCAATACAGTTGAGTATTATGGCATCCCAGCAGAAGACTCTTCATCATTTGATCTAAGTGTATACTTTAAACCGGCTTCTGATTTCATCCACAAAGCCTTGAGGAAGAAGAATGGTAAGTGACCGCAGTCAGTGATATTCTTATAATGCAAAAAAAAACAAAAAAAATGCAGAGGAGAATTTTTAAGACTTCTTTAAAAATAAAACAATGATTTATATAAATATAATTTATACAACCTTTTATTATCCTAAATAACACATGATATCAATACTAATTGATGATTCATCCGATCACCTTCAATACCACCTAAGTCGTGGTATTGAAGGTGGAGAGAGAACTGCATGTACAGTTCTCTCTCCACCTTCAATACCACGACTTAGGTGCCCTTGAGCAAGGCATCGAACCCCCAACTGCTCCCCGGGCGCCGCAGCATAAATGGCTGCCCACTGCTCTGGGTGTGTGCTCACAGTGTGTGTGTGCATTTCGGATGGGTTAAATGCAGAGCACAAATTCTGAGTATGGGTCACCATACTTGGCTGAAAGTCACTTCACTTTCACTTTCACTAATTTGACATACAATCCAATACCACCAATTCCTTAAACAACTTAGATTTGTAAGTAAATTATTAAAATATTTTGTACTAAAATAACAAATAGGTCTGTTTTACTGTAGGCGACCTTACTGTAGGTGTAGGTGACTTTTTTTTCTCCTTTTTTTTTGTATTATTGACTTTTGCATTATTGCCACACTGTTTTACTAATTAATGTTGTTCAGTTGCTTTGACGCAATGCATTTTTTTTAAAGCGCTATATAAATAAAGGTGACTTGACTTGACTTGACTTTAGACAAAAAGACTCCAAGAAAAAAGATACATTACCTCTTTACCTCATTTTACTCATTGAACTTAATAATCAACTCATCTTCATTCTGTAAATTCATTCTAATATCTATTTCTAAGGAAATGAAGTGGTTATAGTATTCAATTGTAGTATTAATCTTCTCCTGACAGTTATGGTGTCTTTTATCTATAGGAAAGGTGCTTGTTCATTGCATCATGGGAATGAGTCGGTCTGCCACTCTGGTTCTAGCGTACCTTATGCTGCGTCAGCGTCTTTCTCTCCGCACTGCCATCCAAACAGTTGTACTGCAAAGAGCAATCTATCCTAACAGGAACTTTTTGAGCCTTCTCCTGGATTTGGACATCCAGCTACAGAGAAAGCGAATGCTGTGTCCTATTCTCTGACGGGAAAAAACACAAATATCATGAGCACACAAATGCACATGCATTCATTTTAAATAACTAAAAGGTAAGGAGGTAACCACCATTGGTATGTTTACATTATTTATGATATGTATATATATATATATCGTTTCATATAGTAAAACTTGTGCCTTGCAGGTTTATTGTATGTATAGACCATCTTTTTACTTGTCCATACATTTACAAGATTATTAAATAAAGTTTTAAGAATTTATTTATAAAACAGTTTAATATTGAATGAAAGTTTTAATACTGACTTAAGAATTTTTATTTTACATTTGACATGTCTGCATAGTCATATTATCATAGGTGGCTTTAATGTACAGTGTAGTGTAAATGAAGGAAATGAGAATGTTGTTTTTAAGGAAAGTCTATACGATATATTCAAGTTGCAGCTCTGAACCACAGCACAAAAGTGCCACATGCTCCTCACACTGTGAATAATATTTAACAGTGCAGTCAGTATTCAGCATAGAATACCAAATTAAGCAGTATTAAATGATTGAATTGTGGTTTATTATTCAGCTGCAGAGCATACCCTCACTGTGAGCAGTATTAGCTTTTACGTTGCTTTTGGCAGACACATTTGGAGAAATATACGGGCCAAGCACAACACTCTTCTGTTGACTCAATCCTAAAAACCTTGTTTAAATGACTGAACAGCACTCACTGATGTGATTTTAGTGCACCTTTTTGTTTTAATAGCAGAATAATGTTTCATTCAGCTCATTGATTCACAGAAGTTCCTTTGTGCATTTATACACTAAATATTCTCCAAGATAACAGTTTTGTTAATGCACTATATACTTACATTTAATTGCACATTAGACTCTGTTGACCATGAGAGGGATAAATATTGAATTTGTTACACTGTTAGATATATATGTTAAGTATTTTCGAAAGTGTAACAACTGCACTATGGGATTCACGTTCAAATGTTCTATACAGACAAGGTGCCAAATAAAGATAACATTTATATGTATTTGTTCAAATAAAATAAATGTGAAAGTTGTTCGGTTGTTTCTTTCTTTTTTTGCTTGTATACTTAAAATAAATATCAAATTTCTAAAATGTCAAAAAAAAAAAAAATGCTCATGCTAAGACAGATGCTCTATGAAAAGCAAAATGCTCATCCACATGCAGAGCCAAATGCATGTGTCAGTAATAAACTGTCAATGACCCTGTCTAGAGTACATTACAGTTTAGCGTCTCTTTCCCTTGTGCTTTTCGCTGTTTCCAGCAGGGTGCAGTGTTGCGCCATGAAATGTTTGCAAACAGGGTTTTCATAATTAAAATCTTGCTGTTTTTTTATGCCGAGTGTCCTTTCATAATATTTTTCTTTGCTGTCCTTCATATGCTACATTAAAACAAGCTTCTTTTGTTGAGTTCAACCACTTTCAAAGAAATGTAGATAAATAGTTTACAGATTCAAACCTGTTCTTTATCACTTGTCAATGACATTTCATCATCCAGATGTACTTGTAGGACCCCATCACCGACCTACCAAAACCGTAACAGAACAGCATTAACCCCCAGAATCGAATTTGGACTGGCTCTTCCTGTCGTCACCCTGACAGTGTGACCTCGACCTGCAGCTGTGCAGCCAGAGGAACCAGGACCAACACGAGTCCCAGGACACACATCGCTTTCAGAGAACATTCAATTAAGACACTACTCTGCTTCCTGATTAGCTGCTTGGCATACAGTGTACGATGATAAATCATGGAAACAGTCGAGAAGAGAAACAGAGCAGACGCAATCAGCTGAGCCAAGTGTGTGTATATATTCTCAGCTAAGCTAGTCATCTCCTGATTTGACTGTGGAAGAACCAGAGGCACAGAGGGGGTGATGTTCAAGACCACATTAGTGTCACACAAGTGCTCTGGAAAGCAGATGCATCTGTACATGATTACATCGTGTCAGTGTTTTCTCAGGGAAGACTGTCAAGCCTAAGATATCAGGATAAGAAGAACAAATAAACAAATCAGCCCAGCAGCAACATATATTTGGGCTAAAACAAACCTTTTAAGAAACAGCAATAGTAAAGCAGAACTAAAACACATAGTCTACTTTCTTTTACCTTTTTAAATGCTTTTTTCAAGAAGTTGGTTATGCTCACCAAAAGTGCATTTATTTGATCAAAAATACAGTAAAACAGTTTAATTAGTTAACCTGTTTTCTGTTTAAATATATTTTAAAATGTAATTTATTCCTGTGACGGCAAAGCTGATTTTTTTTTTTTTTTTTAGCAGCCATTACTCCAGTCTCTTCAGTGTCACATGATCCTTCTGAAATCATTTGCATTTGCTGATTTGGTCCTTAAGAAACACTTTTTATATTATTATTATTATTATCAGTGTTGAAAACAGTTGTGCTGTCTAACATGATTGTGGAAACTGATACAATTTTATTTGAAATAGAAATGGTTACATGATATGTTTTCACAGTCACTTTTGATCAATTTAATGCATTCCTCTTTGCTGAATAAAAGTATTAAAAAAAATCTTACTGACCCCAAATTTTTTAAACAGTAGATATGCTACTGTACCACTGTTTACTTTAAATTCAGGAAGTCTCCATGACTTTTAAAAAACCACAAAAGAAAAGCAGCCTGAATGATTCATGGATTGGATCTACCACTGCAATCTGAAACTGGCAAATTTGGACCACTTAATACAAATCACATACACTGCGTTTCCAAATAAAGATTAAAGAAAGCCAAGCTTAGTCCCTGTAAATACACTTCAGTGTATTATTTGATTCACCCGGGCAAGGACTTTAAAAAACGAAAGAGAAAAGTCTATTAAAATCCACAAAACATACGATGTGTTATTGTGATTCTTTCGTATACAGTATAAGGTTTCGATAATAGTGAGTAATAAGCAGATCTTGAGGAGGAACAGGTGTATGTGGCTTTCACACCCAGGCCATTAATTCCTTTTTATTAGCTTCATAAAACCATAATTACTACGGGACTCAAAGCTTATTTTACCGGCATGGTAAGAACAACTCTTAGTTAAGACTTTTCCTGCTTTACACATATAGCCTAATTTCCTGAAGCATTTGAGCACTAACTAAACACTTTCAGCGGGAGTGCAAAGAAGACAGCATATCTTTGAGAGGGGCATCTGACACGCTCCAATTACCCAACATGTCACTTCACTTGCATGTGCAAAGATCTCACCATTTATCAGAGACTCGCGCTCAAGGCAAATGAAAGGAACATCTGGATTTCAAGAGTGTTTAACCTAGCAGCTGGCAAGACCTCGCGAGATGCATTTCCCTGCACAATGACTCATGATAAAGATGTATGTGTTCAATGAAAGCCGCTGATGACCCACCTTTACCTTCGTCTGCACTGCAAGAGTGATTTACAATATTGGGAATCTAGCCAAGATATACACAATATGTGCAGAACATGCTCAAAAGATCATTGTCTAGGGAAAGACATGGCTTCTAAAAGCAAACCTGACTGCCCACTAAGACCTGGGAGAGCTCTTTGTATCCAGGGAGGTTTATAATTATACACCATTTAAAAAAAGAAACAGCCTCTAGAGACATATCTGTGGACTGGCTGTCGACAACGTCCCTGACCAAGGAGAGAAGAGCAGGCAATCTGAGAACGAGGAGAAAAAAAGGGCCACCGGCTGCTAAATGTATGTTCACAAAAGGAGGGGAGATTTTAGAGGCTTTTAGAAAGTAACATTTTGGTGTTTTGGAGAGCTATTATGGAAGCTAACCTCACTGAATCACTCTCGGCTCTGGCATCGCACGTTATCTTTCCCACACCTGAGCTGTAAACACATGTGCCACAACAGTCAAGGAATCCTAAGTGGAATGATATTCCATAAAAAGCCCTCAGTATTCATTTTAATGATGTTAAGAGCTGAAGTGGAGTGTCAGTGTTCTTAGCAACAAGAAGATTTCACGAGCAACGGTCTCAGGTGGGCTCAGCTGGGCTTTCGGAGGATGTATCTTAACTGCATGTCAGGCAGCGTGATCATATCCAATACCTTACTGCAATTTACAAATAAAAAATGTCCTTTTTAAAATATTTTTTTGGGGCCAGGACGTCCCTCAAGGAGCTGTGTGCCTATGAAACCCCATCTGTTGCCGAAATGCAGAACTTCATGTTGGCTGACAGACAACCCACTGGACATGTCAACCAGGTGCAGCCTAATGTGTACGTTGGCAATGAGTATGTATTATGATTTCTATTCAAATGGAAATTGAATGAAAATGTACAGAACTACAGATGTTCTCTGTGTTTGTGTTTTCTCAGGGTTGCAGCACGAGACAAGTAAAAGTTGTATAATATGGATCACACACATTGTGAAGGCTGCTAGTGGAACCCCTCATGTCAACACTGGACCCCGCTTTTACAGAGACATTGATATTGATTACTATTGAATGGAGGCGGATGATTCCTCAGATTTCATTCTAAGTGTGTTTTTCTATCCCACACAGCAAGGTTTATACGAGCTGCGTAGTCAAAATATTGTGAGTTGAATTGTTGGAGACATCCAATGTGGAAACATTGACTTGTACATTTTTAAAGCAATATTTAATAAAATATCACTGGCAGGTCTTTAACTATCTAAAATATTTAAAAAAAACAGTATGTTTCTTGGGAAATGCTTTATTTTCTCGCCTGCTGCTGTACAGTAGGCTATTCGACGCACACAAAATTTCGCATTAGGACTGCTACATCTATGACTACTAATGGTGTTTCCACGTTCGTCTACTTTTATTTCCATTTTCAGCTTCTTTTTCAAGTATTGGCACAATACATGATCACCGGACTGTGTATTATATTCCAGGCTCACACGCGTAGAGCCTAAAAGCTGTATAAATGCATCGTGAACATAGCCCAAAGTTGCATAAATACATGAGTTTAGAAATTAATTGATTTTATTAAATAACCTTAGACTATATAAGAAGTGTCATTTTTATTTTCCGTTCTTTTTTTTATTATTGCTTTAGCTAATTAGGTCATTTAGAAAACAATTACTCATCACATTGGTTTTTCAGAGTAGCTATAGCTATGTTTATAATAATGTACTAAATTAATTAAAACTGAACCTAGATTATAAACTGACTTGATCTGAGGTTTGAAGGCTTAAAAGAGTACAACCTAACAAAACCAATAAAGCATTCCTTTGGCTATTATGCCTACTAAAAGTAGCATTTGCACTGTAAAAATGTCATGCATTGACTCCGTTCTGTTCTTCAGGAAGAGTGTTTGTCCATTGTCTGATGGGAGTGAGCCGCCCTGGTATCGGCCTTCCTCATGATCTGTGAGGACCGGACACTAATGGAGGCCATTAAAGCTGTACGGCAACACAGGGACATCTGTCCTAATCTTGGCTTTCTCAACCAGCTTCGACATCTTGACATGAGCCTCGTCCGAGAGAGGAAGAAAAAACTGGAAGCTTACAAATTGTAACTGAAAACTTGGGAACAATGTGTTGAATCCCATTTCAAGAGCTCACCCCTTAAGGGCCTCCTTCCCCATGGCCCTTATTTGCTAATATCCATTGTAGTGCAATAGCAAAGCGGATATCAGAAGGCAAAATCGAAAGGGTTTCCCAATAAATAGTAAATAACCTCCAAAGGGCAGCAGGGTCCCAAAATAAATGGCAGGTTTTTAAATTTGTTCCAGATGAGATATACTTTGAACTTGTCTCGAAATGAGCCAGCGAGCATGTTTTTTTTTTTTACTGGAGTAAAATGAAACGGTTGTGCTTGCTCTTTATCATGGGAAGGTGGAGGAGCCATGCATGGCTACAAGACTTAAGGGTTGGTCCCCTGTAGTGAGTTTCTAATGGGTATCATATGCTTCAACATATTTCTGGTTTCTGGTCACAAACACTGGTGTTGCGACCTACAGATATTGATCACCAAACAAGAATGTGACGGTAAAGCATTTCAATTATTTCTCAGTACAGTGGAACGGACCAAAACTGTCACATTGTTCCCTCTGAATCATATCTTTTCTTGTTTGTTTTCTTGTTGGTATGTGAAATAAATGACACAGTACCTCAGGAATTATGTGGTGTTTTGTTTTAAAAGAGGACATCTGTTCATTTTCACCTCATTTCCCACCGGTGACTGTGAAGGCAAACATGATTACAGAAGCAGAAAGGTCAAATGTGTAATATGTGTAAACTGTCCCATGATCATTCTGTTTAAAACATGTGCATTGAATTAACACAGGCTATATAAGGCTACGTCTTTGATTCCAGAGATTTCGAACAGTTTTTTATTTTATTTTTTTGACAGAAAAGCTGCTAAAGACAAACCATTGGCCTCTCAACTGCAGGCAGTGTATGAGATAGCATCTAAAGCAGATCCGCGGTGTCCGCTGCTGACAAACAGACAGCCTTTTGGACCTGTCAGTCTTATCTGGCCCGGCCTGTACATCGGAGATAAGCAAGTACTGAACCATCACAGTCTTGGGAGTTAAACAGATTTAACTAAGATACTAGTGAAAATCCAAAGCTTCACTTTATAGGTGTCTATGTTTAAAGTTTATTCCACGTAAATTATGCAATCAAAAACATGAAAACGTGTTAAACAGCCGCTTATTTCAGGTCAACGTCTCATGATAAAGGACTCCTCTCATGTTGTGAACTGTGCCCAGTTCTTCTCACACATGAGTATATTACTGTGGAGTGGAGGCTTCAGATCACCCACAGTTTGATTTGAGCCAGTATTTCTGCTCCACTGCATCCTTCATTAAAGCTGCACTCACTCAAACTGGCAAGTCTGACTTCCTTGACCTTTTTCTGACTAATTTTGTCAGTGATTGTATTGAAATTTAAAAGAAGCAGAGCAAAAGAATAAATGGAGCAGTGCAAAGTCAGCAGGCAATACAGTCGTTTTAATAAGTGAAATATGTAAATCATAACCATTGTCAGAGATACCGAATAAGTTAGGAGGTTCTTTGTGTGCTGCAGGCAAAGTGCTGGTTCACTGCGCAATGGGAGTCAGCCTTGGTCCTGGCTTTCCTCATGATGTGCAAGAACCAACCTCACTCTTACGGATGCCATCCTCGCTTTCAGGTTCTGAAACATCTCTCTCAACTCTGGCTTTCTTGAGCAGCTGAGAGCTCTGGATAAGCAATTCAAGAGATAAATCACTCCACAATGAAGGTTGTCATTTACTCACCTTCATTCTGATCGTCATGCAGCTTCACAAGACAAATGAAGTCATACAGATACCTTTGATGATATTAGAAAAAGCATACTGAAGATATTGAAAAAGTGGACATTTTATGTTACTATATTTATAATGATTTATAATTTCTACTTTTGTGAAAAAAGAAAGTAATTTAAGTCTGGAGTGATAGGAATGTGAGCAAATGATATAACATTTTGATAAAATATAATGACCCTTTTAAGTTAAACAAAAACACTGAAAAATCCAAAAAACAAACAAACAAACAAAGTTTAAAAGTTTGGGGTCGGTTAGATTTGTAAATGTTTTTAGATGTCGTCTTATGCTTCCAGAGGCAGAATTTATTTGACAAAAATACAGTAATATTGTGAATATTAGTTTTCGATGTTAATATATTCTAAAATGTAAATTATTCCTGTGATGTCAAAGCTGAATTAACAGCTGTCATTACTCTAGTCTTCAGTCATGTTGTCATTTAGAAATATTTCTAATATGCAAATTTGCTGTAAAATCTGTGATACTTTCCCCCCAAAAATATTTAATACATACAGTTCTACAGAACATTTATTGGAAATATAAATCTTTTTAACATTATAAATGTACATTCTCTTAACTTGATGTGTCCTTCTCAAATAAAAGTATTATTTCGATAAAAATAAAAATACATTTTGAAAAGTAGTGTGAACAATGCCTGATATTTTAATATATGCAAGAGACGTTGAGGAAGCAGCTTCATATCAAATTATGAATCAACTTTAAGTTTAAAGGGGGGGTGAAATGCTCGTTTTCACTCAATATCCTGTTAATCTTGAGTACCTATAGAGTAGTACTGCATCCTTCATAACTCCAAAAAGTCTTTAGTTTTATTATATTCATAAGAGAAAGATAGTCTGTACCGATTTTTCCCGGAAAAACACGAGCGTCTGTAGGCGTGACGTGTGGGCGGAGCTAAAGAATCACGAGCGCCAGTAGGCTTTTGCTTTGATAGCGTTTGGAAACTGTGACATTATGTGAGGACAAAACCAACCAAAACAAACCATGGCTAACAGTCAGATTCAGCGTATATTTATGATCCAGTATGTACTGAAACTGTATATATATATTTGCTTAGCGGTTTTGGAAAATGACTAAGTTCCACTTTGTCATCCTTTTTTTTTTCTTTTTTTTTTTAAGCTGTACATGTGGAAAGTGCAGTTTGATGACAACATCGCATGCTGTTTACTTGATGTGCTTACGCGTCGATTGCTAAGTTAACAACACAGAGATATTTGAAGCCGTTTTACTCACCGCATGCGGTTCCAACACACCCTGCATGCAGTTTTGTGACATTTCGCGATGCTCTCGCTCTGATCAGTGAAGTCTGTTGTGCTCTCAGTGCTGTGCTATATGGGAGCGCGCGCTCTTCCGGGAGAAGTGCCCTCAGGACCCATATAAGGAAATTCCGCTCCATCTAACGTCACACAGAGCCATACTCGAAAAAAACTTTCCGAGTATTTTTGGAACAGAAATACTCCTTTAAACGTACAACTTCATTTTTGAAACTTTGTCCATGTTTAGAATACAACTCTTTAACAGTGTAAAAAACTCAGTATGCATGAAATAGCATTTCACCCCCCCTTTAAGAATGTGAACTGAACTGCTGTAATGTAATATGTCTGTAATAGTTTCAACAGAGAAGCTATAAATAAGAAGATCATTGTGCTGCTATCTCAGGCACGAAGGATGAACGTCACTCCCCACACACTGCAAACATATTTCTTTACATTTTCAACATTTCTCGCATATGCTATAACATACTTTAAAGGAGTATAAAACAATGTCTAACGCAAATGTAGCTAGAGACACTAATTTCTTGTGGAACATATGTGCTGGAATGATTTGAAATTCATGAAAATTAACACCTCGTCTCACAGTACAGAGCTGCTTTTGTGGGAAAGAAAGAAGATTTCAAGGTTGAAGGAATAAGTGAACCTGACAAAACAGTAAAAGGAATTCAACATCACCAATTTAATGACTTCTCTGTCAAGGTGAGTGATGGTGGTGACTGAGTATGAGAGGAGGGGGGTAAAAAAACATCCAGTGCTGATGGTTTTGAAAACCATCCCTCTCCGGAGATGATTCATGTGTCCTTTTCACATATCTGGGAAGCGAAAAGCAATTACCATTCCATTTGCAGCGGCCAAGCTCGCATTACAGAGACTGTGTTAAACTCAGTTCAAAAAAGAAACACCTTTTGGATTAAATTACAAGCACGGCTCTACAGAGATTTCCTATTTTTGTCAAATTTAGTCACTGGGCGCCAGGAAGGACAGCTGCCTGTAGGAGGGCTCGCAGCAGGCAGTGTACGGAGGGAATAATTGGCTGCTGGAATTGGACCCAGGCTGTACCATCTCCTCTGGGACAAAAGTCAGATTCACTGGCCTTTGACTGAAGCTGCCATCTTCCTCCCTTGTATACGGCACAAACCACAAACATGACAACATAAGTACGGACCATGATGAGAACATGATTTCTTTGTCAAATTTGCATAATGATATGATATTCCATTCCTCAGGGCTATGGGGCATGTTTGAGGGTGTCTTATAGACCAATTGTTCCCATGTAGATTCTGAGCAGTTTTTAAGGAGCTAACATGCTGTGCAGAGATGTACAAACAAGCTTTCTGTTCATAACAGGGGTTTATACTGACACGAAGGGAGCATTTTTACATTTCTGGGTTTGGAACGTTTGGAATAAATTAAAGCAGGGAGACCACAGCAAATAACAGTTTAGTTTCCCGATTTGCTTCAATAGCAAACATGGGAATATAAAGCAATATAGTGTTACAAATATAAACTACGTTCTTTTTGTTGGGATAGAATAGTATAGTAGACAAAAATTGAAGTGTGAGTGTGTGGGCAGGGTTTGTTTGGTTTTCAAAGGTGCACTAGCTGGGACTCAAACTGACACCCAAAGCACAACACATCAGGATATTGGCGCTGACAAATAATAGTTTTTTTATAAAAACATAAAAAATGTTCTCTTAGAAATATCATTAATGAGCATTAATGTATATTTAAGTAGAAATATTTTTTTTTATTAAAAAGTATTTAAAAAAATCTAACTACCTTTCTAATCTTTTTGTATTCTATTTCTCTTTTCATTTAATATGCAATTATTTATATGTGTGTGTATGTGTAAAGACCTAACTAGCTTGCTCTATTCTTTTTTTATTCTATCTGTTTTCTTTTTATTATATTGCTTAAAATCCCATGCTACGTGTAGTTAACCTAACTGAGACTTGTTATAGCACTTATATATCATTGCTCTTTTTGTTGTTTTTGATTGCTTCCACTGTCTTCATCTGTAAGTCACTTTGGATAAAAGCGTCTGCTAAATGAATAAATGTAAATATATAGGTAATGTAAATTAAAGTAAACTTACAAACTAGAATAGCATACAGATACTCAATTAACCCGATTAGATTTATACACCAAACATTTGCACTTACCCTTCTTGTATTCACACCAATATACGTGAGACTTCTCAAAGAGCTTAACTGACCAATCATTACGCCAAATCTCTCATTTTTGTCCGACAAACAAACCAGACAGGAGAGTAGATTACTGTAAGTGGACTTGAACTTGAAAAATATGATGTGAATAAGTGTACTGACATGTTTCCACAGTTGAAACGGGATACCTTCTGATGTTCATGTTTATTTCGCTCTGTAACTAGTAGAGGAAGACATGATCAGTTACGTACGGTTTGATCTGATGCCTTGTCAGACATAGCAACAGTAACGAAAGGGGGCAGATTTTTGCAGAGAGTCAATTATGTAATTTTAGTTATTACAATAATTGTTTCATAATTTTTATCTAGTGCATGAAATTTTCCTTAAAACAAAATATGCAATTACATATTTCAACATCATGTGTACTTAGCATGCTAACTATTTAGTGACTGATGATGTAAACTCATTTTCTCATGACAGCAAGTGTTGGCGACACACGCTCAACTTTATGTAAATAAGCATGCAGTGACTAGTGATCCACAGAAAGTGATCCACGGCTTGGATGCAAGTCAGATTGCTTACTAGAAACTAACAGCTCATTGATTTAATCATTTTAGTTACACAAGAGTCAAACAATTACATGAATCTGGACTGAATATATGGTGCTGCATTTGTGTCTACAGCTGGAGGTCGCAAACGCGCCACTCCCTTCTTCAGCTCCTGGTGCTGCGAAGGTCACAACTCATAGATCAATAGCCTAAAAATATCATTTCAAATGCGCAGGCTATTCTGGGCCAAGCAAACATGCAGTGTCTACTTGGTACAAACGGACCACCCCAGGCTGTTAATATTGGAGGCAACACCACACCATTAGGGGGACAAATGTACTATTTTTTTTCATGTTTACACATACAATCACTGATACGCTAAGTGGTGTATTTTGTAAAGCCAATCTTGTGTCTGAAGAGAGGGATTGATTGTTCAGACTGCAGGGAATACAGGCCTAATCCCCATATTTCCACAGGCCCTAACTTTAGTAAGCAAAGTTTCAACACACGAGCATGGAGAATGTATTTCCAACCATCTACTGAAAATTGACATCTGTTTTGACAGAGCATTTCAACTGTCGTAGTGTAATCATGCACTCTTGCAAATTTTAAGCCACCGACACCAGAAGCCTTGTGAAAATAATTAGTTAAGTGTTTGCTTTCAGGCTGAACTAATAGAGCCTGCAGATCAGAAAGCTTTGACAGCTTTTACAGGTCCCTTATTAGCTGCCTTAAACCATAATATGCCAACATACAATTACAAAACAAATGTTACAGAGTTTCTTTTTAGTTCCTCTGTAAGGCATAATAATACTCACATGTTCAGCAATGGGACTAAAAAGGAAGATGGCATTTAAAAAACATGTACACTATTGCACATTCATTTAGAAAGGGACTGTACATAAGCACTTCAACTGCAGGAATTACAAGGAGAATATATGCAATCATACACTATTGTTCAAAAGTTTGGGACCAGTAAGATTTCTTTATTTTTTTTTAACCTAAGTTTTTTGTGCGAGTCCAGGCTGTATTTATTTGATCAAAAATACTGTTTTTTTTTTTTGTTTGTTTTTTTGAGAAATATTTTTCCAATTTAAAATAACAGCATTTATTCAAAATTGAATTTGAATTCAAGGATGTTTCAAAAGTATAAAAAGTGATAGTAAAGACATAGTAAAGAAATTGTTGCAAAATATTTACATTTTAAATTAATGCTGTTCTTTACATTTATAAAAGAACCAAGAAAAAAAAGTATCTGTAAAAAAAAAAAAAAAAAAAAAAAATTAAATACTGAAACAGCATATCAGTTTCCAACACCGATAATAAATCAGCATATTAGATTGATTTCTGGAGGATCATGTGACACTGAAGACTGGAGTAATGACTGCTGAAAATTCAAGTTTTAAAGTCTATTAAATCAGAAAACCAATATTAGAAAATTAAATACAGCCTTGATAAGCAGAAGAGACTCCGTAAAAAAACAAAAAACATTACAAATCTTACTGATCCTAAACTTTTGAACGGTAGTCTATATACTGTATATCTGTTCCAGGTCTAAATTAGTGAAAAAGTAATGCAACTAGCAACACAACTAAGTCAAATAGATTAACATGTAAAAGGGCTAAAAGTGAGGTTAAAGTATTTCGTTGGATGGAAGACAAACCTAGATTGCCATCAACTTCAGAAACAAAAGAACGAAACGTTCTCAGCACGGCGAAGGGGAAATGTAATAATGTGGCTAATGCTACCTAGGCTTGAACACTGATTACTATGGAGTGGAGGCAAAAGACTTAGCGACTTTAAACCTCTCGGAGTTTCTCTATCCTGGAGCTCAATTTATTGACCATGCACTCAGCGAAGCAGAAAGTAAGTAAAGAGAGAGACAGGGCATGTTAAATCTCTTTAGATAAGAGGGAAGTAACAGGCACTCAAGGACTCAATCAAGTGAGCCCTGTAGAATTCAAATGAGACGCCCAAAAAGCAGAACTAATGGAGGCAGGTGTTCCTGATGCAGCTTCTCCCAGGACAGAACACCGCTCTCTTACAGGATTATTAGCGCTGACCTATGAAGTGACTGAGATGCATTCTTATGTGTTTACATTTAATATTAATATTTCATATTTGAGGTCAGGTTCATTTTTGCTGTTGCATTCGATGCATGTTAGTGTTGCAGCTACATTTATCCATCCTCTACAGGCAAAAGCATCCGTTTGTTGTCTTCAGTAGTCCCTGCACGCTACAAGATCGTTTCCAACCATAACGTGTTTGAAAATCTGTTTGCTGTAAAAGATCCATTCAAGAAAGAAAGTACAAGTCTGGATAAGCATGAGATGAAAACAGAGTCCGTACACACTTTTAAGTCTGTCAGTGGCTCATCATAATTTATTTTCTGCTAAAATGTACAGCATTTAAGTGACCGACTAAAAAGATAACTCATAAATCGTTAGGACTGTTGCTCTTAATTAGTACAGTCAGGATATCCCTCTTACGTCAAACTGCCATTCTGTACAGGTACAAAGGCTACAAAATAAGCTATACAAACAGACACAGATACAATTTACCTTTTTACATGCCATCTGTTTTTGTCTATCAACAAGGCTACTGCTCTACATTTCAGTAAAATATAAATCAGATGTTTTATAAAGATAAAAAAAATCTACAGATGGAATGAAAATGTAAGTTTAAAGGCATTTCATAAAAGACCGACTTTGGAGTAAATTGACACTCATAATAAATTTGCAACTCTGCCCCATTTGAAATGGTTTCCCCTTCCCCTTTGATTTAGATTTCTACATGTACAAATACTGACATTGACTGTTCTTCGCTATTGTGACAGAAATTGCTTTAAATTGTATAAAACAGAAAGCTGCCTCAGGTAAAGAAACTTGTTATAAAGTAACAAATTATACACAATTAGCAATAGAACCTTCCAAGCCGAACGTGATGACGTTTTTAAATCTTTACAGTATTAGAATCAACAAAAATAGAGTTTAATTTTTCCTTCCGTATGAGGGAAACCTAACCAAGGCCATACATTTAATATAAAATTGCTTGCTATTAAGCACAACACTGTACAGTACTACTTTGATGCACTGTCACTAACAAAGATGTTATAGCATGCTAAGTATAACCTTACATTTAAAAAAATATAAAAGTAGATTTACAATAATTTAAATAATATGAAGGCATGAGTACAGACTTACATATATAACCTTGCGATTGCTAAAGGTACATTGAAAAGGCTCTTTTGTCCAAAAAACATACAATGCAGGCACATTTAAAGGTTTCATAATGCAGGTTCCAACTTAAAGAAAATGTAACCTCCGTTCAACTGCAATGCAGTTCGGGGGAGATTTACGCTTACACAAATGTTACATTTTAAATCTTATGCTGTAAGGCTTCCCATTAACAGGGGAGAAAAGCTAAAATTTAGGCAATAAAACAAAACTTTTTTTTTTTTGCATTCTTACCAAGTGCTGGTTCTTTCAGAAAGATCCATAAAAGCGAACATTAACCATGAAAATCAGAACAAACTAAATACCTCAAGTCAACTAGCTGACTTTGCAACATCATCACCCTTCACTTTCAGGTCGCTGATTATCGTCTCATATAAGGCCCGTTTAAGGGTTGTTTGGACATGCCAGTGTTCACATAACCATGATGACCTGCTGGGCTGTACATCATATTGCCATGGGGAGGGGCCTGCATGGGCTGCTGTGGGTAAGGCTGAGTACCCATCATGCCCATCTGCATAGAGTACTGGGGAGATTGATTCATATAGGTAGGATTGCCATGGTAGCCCCCGTTCATCATGGGCTGCGTCACTCTGTAAGTGTTCATCGCCATATTGACGTTCACGTTCATTGAGTTGACATTGTAAGCCGGAGCGGGCATGAGGTTTACCCCCATGTTCATCCGCGGCGGCATAGCCAGCGTCCGCCCGGGAGCCTGCATGGCTACAGTCTGAGGACCCCTACCGTACATCTGCTGCTGGTGGTGGGGCGGCAGAGGGGCCGATTTGGAGCGGATTGACACGGGGTGGTGGTGGTGATGATTCTTGGGGGCCATTTGCATCTGCAGTCTCTGAGACTGGGCCAGGTTCATGTTGGGTGTAGCCATGTTGCGCTGCAACATCATGGGCGGTGGAGTCATGTTGGGCGGAGGAGTCACTGTAGCCTGCGACTGAGGGCCTCCGCCAGGTTGCGACAGCGACACCAGCGTGGGATTGTGAGGGCCGAGCTGCGTGGACAATGAGCCGTTGTTGTTTGCATAGGATGAGATTGAGTGCGAGGCAGAATGGCTGAAGGGCAAGGAGGTGTCCATGATGGTATTGGTGAGCTGTTGTAGCTTATGCAGGCTGAACGTCGCCGAGTGCTGACCGTAGTGTCCACCTCCATACTCTCCCTGGCCCATGCGGTCATACAGGCCCAGGTTGCTCGAGGGGTTGTTGGACTCGGGGATGTCGGGCAGCTGCATGGGTGGAGGGAAGCTGGCCGGCATGGAGCAGTGCGATAGAGGCTGCTGGTACTGGTGTTGTGGGTGTTGGTGATGTTGATGGTGCGGATGGTGTTGGTGATGGCTGTGGTGGTGACTGTGGCTATGCCCGTGGCCGTGTCCGTGCGGATGGCTGGGCTGCCTCTCCGGCACACAGCCTTGTGGAGACTTCACACTGCATCCCTGAGGGGAGCTCATGCTGGTTTGCTGGAGCATGCTGCAAGCGCCAGTATTGTTCGCCACAGGACCGGCCATCTGCTGGGACACAGCACAGCTGCTCTGACTGTGGCTGCCACCGGAGGAGAGGTTGCCATAGGAACAGCTGCTCTGGGAGGAGGCGCCCGCTCCTGCTCCCGTGCCACAAATGCTGTTACCCAGCGTGGAGTCGTAACTGCTGGGATTCTCGTAATTCTCTGTGGTGCTCTCAATGCTACCTAGGTCACTGAAGCCACTGTCCACCACCTGCTGAGAGTGGTCTGACACCGAGGGCACATCCATTATTGGACTAGTCTCCATGTTGTTATGTAGTGAGTGCACCGAGACGGTGCCCTGATCGGGGCTGATCTGCGTGTAGCCAGTTTCTAAAATGGACACCGCTGGACTGTTGACTGATCGTACAGATTGGCTCGGGTGAGAATGGACAGAAGACAGAGGACTGCTGTGATCAGACTGCTGGCAGTCGTCCACGGGAGTCATCTGAGGGCTCTGCTCAACATGAACATACCGCTGTAGGCTGTGGCACGCCTCCTGAGTCTCCACGCAATCTTGAAAGTGCCTCTCCTGCTCAGACTCTTGAGTCAGAGACTGCACTGCTTGGGCCGTCTCCATATCAAGCTCAGGGCAAATGTTATGGTCCTCTTTTATTGCCGGGGTCAGTGGGCCCATATGCTTTTCTTCAGGCCTCTGACTGTTATCCTCTTCCTCGGTTTCAGAGTCTGGAGGGTGATCGGAGTCCACAGTGTCACCCTGTTGCATGCCCAAGCTCACGAGAGTACTTTCAAACGCAAGCTCCTCTGAGCAATGAGGTGGTGGGTCCACAGGGCTAGGCTGCACTTCAGGATTTTTATTGTCATTACTAGGAGTTGGAACTGGCTCTGGGTCTTCTGTAAGGTCTCTTTCTGGTAGTGGCACAGGGTCGTCTATTCTCTGCTCATGGCTGTCATCTTCATCGTCCGCATCATGATCATCCACATGAGATGGTTCTGGCTCTTCTTCCTCATCCTCTTCGTCTCGTTCACCTGAGCCCTTACAAACCCTGCCTTCTGCTTCACCCTCTGGCTTCATGTCTTTGACATCCTCTGTATTTTGAGTTGACTCTTCAGCATCATCTATTGGACCTGATTTTGTCTCACTGGTCTCATCAGCACAGGGTGAATTTTCTACTGTGTCAGATTTGTCTGTCGGCTCATTCTCATTTGCTTTGTGAGACTCAGGCGGCTCAGGACTGTGGGGCTCTGAATCGCAGGGGTCCAGTTCGGGGACTTCTGGTCTGGGCTCTCTAATGGACTCACACGGTCCTGAGGACGAGGCAGGGCTGGCATCCGGTTCCTCTTCCTGCTCCTGCTCCATTGTGACCATTGGCGTCTCAGGAGGCGTGTAGAGGTTGAGCTTAAAGCCCATTTTGCGCTCCTTTAGTCTCCATTTGGGGGGGCCTCGTTTGACACCTTTGGGCCAGCCTTTCTTCCGTTTTAGCGGTCGAGGATTGTCCTTTTTCACTGCTTCAGAAACACACAAAAAAAAGTTCCATGTAATTCATCTTTAAAACATGCAACACAACAGTATGTTATAAATACTAACATGTATGGCTTTACCTTCCACATTCCCTTCTTTTTTAGATTGATTTGAGTGATTGTCATCTTCATATCTCCTTGGTCTTCCAGGCCGACGCATGGCTAATCTCTGGCTCTTCTCCTCTTCCTCATCCTCACTGTCACCCCTCCTGCTGGGCTGTGCCAAAGGGCTTTCTACATCAGAGTTTTCAAATGGCTCATCTAGCACCTCTGTTCTCTCGGAGATGGTCTCAGTCGTGACACTGCTGTTAATTCGTGTTCTCCTTCGCCCTCTCTTCCGTCGCAGAGTTGGAGCCTGCTAAGAAAAAAACAAACAAACACACACATTTAAGGGGGCTATTCCATTAACAGAGACGTGCATATTGCATGCTTGAGAACAACTTGTGCTTGAGAATGGAATAAATACAGGGAGATGTCAGAGATTGTTAGACTTAACAACTGTCATAACAAGAGTTGGCCACTTTTTGTCTAACTGTCCCTGGTGCCCTCTAATCCAAAAAGCAGAGGTTTGGAGGAGACAGATCCGGTCAAGGGTGATGCTAAACATAGGGAAATGCGGCTGCATTGTGAATGGATCGCTTCATGATCTAAATGCAAAAGCCCATCATTTAGACCACAGTGCCTACACCACAGGCCATTCATTTGGAAAGCTTAGCCTGCCCAAAACCCCAAATGAGTGTGTTCAGAATCAAGCTGACCACAAGTTCCTCACAACATGCTCTCCCCCAGGCATTCTGGGATAGCAGTACCCCAGTGCAAATAATCTGCAGCATTACTTGGTGATACAGAACCACGATTTCCCACACAAATCACAAAAGCAGTATTACTTAATTATGGACTTAAGGACGGATGGAAATTTCTGACTAATGGATAGTTTTGGATCTTTTTCCATCCAACTAAATACACCTCCCAAATGATGAGGGATATTCAATGTGAACAATAATGATAAGCACAGGAACTATTTATTCTGATGTTTACCTTTCGCTTGAGCCCCTGCCCAGACTGAGATTTGATTGCACTGTCTTCACCATCATCATCATCATCGTCGTCATCACTGCTGCTTTCTTCGCTCACTTCGAACTCTTTCCCAGCACTGTTGGTAAACATTGGGTCTGAGTATCTTCTGCTGAAGTTCTTGCACTTGGTTAGTGGAGGTCTTGTGCTAGTGTAGCCCATCCCCGTTGCCAAATTCCTGGTCGATGCACTACAGCCTGCACGGCGGTCTCCTGCCTGT
The DNA here is from genome assembly GCF_023724105.1 of Carassius gibelio. Classification (NCBI taxonomy): domain Eukaryota; kingdom Metazoa; phylum Chordata; class Actinopteri; order Cypriniformes; family Cyprinidae; genus Carassius; species Carassius gibelio. The sequence continues at coordinate 14,579,624 of NC_068408.1, read as the reverse complement.
TGTGCCACAAAAACACAAACATGAGCTCGTCTGAGCCATTCTGTTCAGGCTGAGGCAGACATATAACATCTCCGTTATCCATTTTGCTTCCGCAGCGCCCCTGCAGTGCAGAGATTGTCTCTTGATTAGCCGTTGATCTCAGCAACATTTATTTTTAAGCGGCTGTGGAAGATTACATTTCATGGGACATTCAGAGGCATTAATAATACAGGGCTTTGATTTAGGTCACTTAGGAAGCTGGGTTACTGTTGAAAGTGCTTTCAGCTATCTCTGTGAACTCACCCTGAACTCCTGAAAGGCAAACGATGGGATAAATTTAGCTCACTTTTCATGCGAGCATCATCTTGTAGCTAATACTGCAGAGCCAAGGAAGGATTGAGTGACCTGCGCTCATTGTGATCGCCATGATCTGCCTATTGAATAGATTTGAATTAAAAACATAAGCTCTGATTTTAGACTCGGCCACCAGAACAGCCTTTGATCATCTTACCAATTATGGTCAAGTTTTGCATTATGCGAAAAGAGTCAGACGGTGTCAGAGGCCGAAAGGAAACAATAACTGGGCATTTTATAAAATCTGCTGTTTCCACAGCATTATGTTTTGGCAAACGATAATGCATACAGAACATAGTAATTTGATGCGAGACAGATGTAATAATAAACTGGACTTCAAGTAATCCTGTGGAACATACGGATCAAGCCTCTGTATATGCCAGGAAAACCACCTAGATGTTTCCTGAATATTTAAATAAAGGTTGTTGCAGAGGGTTCCCTCTCTATGAATTTAACAACATTAAGGTACAATGCATACGTCTAGGGGCTTTTTTGACAATTGAAAAAAATAAGTACATATGTGGGTGATTACCACAACAACGTGATCACTGACAGGGAGTAGAAATTCTTTCAAGGCATGCATTTTAAAAATAAGAAATCTGAGCTGGCATTGATATTTTCTTTGTTTGTGGTCAACAGAGGGCAGAATGCCAGAAGCCCGATTTTATTCCAAATCAAACCTGAAAGCTCTGAATATAAATCATTATTAAAAGCTTATAGTGAATGAAGGGTCAAGTAAAATCTGTTTAAAACCTCTTTTTTGCTTATGTATTTGCAACGGCTAAATAATTCATTTTTGATGTGAAACTTAACAAGAAATCCTTGATAGTTTAAAGTGTTAGAGCACTTTGTGTTAGAGCACTTGGAAAGACAAACAAATAAAAACTGGATTCACTAAAATCAGGTGAAAATAGACCTTTAAGCCTACCTGTGCGATTGTACTCTTCAGCTCCCCTGGTGGGTTTCTGCTGACTGAAACTGGAGTCCAGCTCAGGCAGTCAGGCTCAACCTCATGAAGCCGTGGCTTCATTCTCAGTCTATCCATATGCTCCTCAATCAGCTGATGCCTTCGAATGATTACAAACCTAGACAAACATGTTAGAAAATATTACAAACAGAAATTGAAATTTGGAAATGTAGTACATGCAAATATATCCATAATGTGTCCACCCCCCCCACCCCCCCTCTGGAATGTAGTAATGTCTTTAGAGATGATGCAGTGTACTGAAAGCATGTGAGTGAATTGTCAGATTGACAGATACCACCACAGTCATCCCACCTGCCATCCTGGAAATCAATCATGTTGAGCTGCTGAAGTGTGGTAGCAATGTCATGTGGACACATGCCCGTGGCTCGGCTCATTCCCCTGATGCTGACACTCTTATCTGGGTGGTTGTGCAGGTACTCCAGTATGACACTTTTCCAATAAGCCAAGTAGGACAGACGACCCAGATCAGATAGAGGTTTCTCTGGGGAGCCAGCCTGGCCCTCTAGCCTGGAAAGTAAGTAACCTGGAAAGACAGGAAAAGAAAGAAAGAGGAGATGAGGAAAGATTGTTTATGAGCATTGTTGTCAGATCGGGTTTGAGTGTCACTTTGACAAAACATAAAAACTCAGTCACAATTTATGAAGACATGGAGTAAAGCTTATGTGCAGCTTTTTACGGTCTTGAGGCACATTTCACAAGCTTGAATTGAATTACATAAAACCAAAGCGAGTTCCTCATCAAAGCCAAACAGTTATATTAAAGGAATTTAATGATTGTGGTTTTGATCCTAATGGCTTTTGATTCTAATAAAGATTTGTCTCAATTCTTGTGATGTCAGTGTCATGTTAAAAAAAGCAATATTACAGTACAATATTTTGAGACAAAACCAGTCCAGATAACCTGTGACAGATAACCACTAACTAACTGTACATGTGTGCACACATGCATATAAACCCTAAATGTAATTTCAATTTTAAATGCAATTTTTGAGAACAACTTGTGCTTGAGAATGGAATAAATACAGGGAGATGTCAGAGATGGCCCAAAGGTGTCATAAGGGTCATCCATTTGCATATCAAGAAAATATTTGGTCTGATCTCACTCTAAAATCAGATTAAGATCCAAGTCTTTTGCATTAACACAAAGTAAGCAAATGCTCTTCTGATTCTACACAGCGAGCAAATCAAAACATTCACAAGTAAACAAATTGTACCATGCACTACATTCTACATTCAACTGTATTTAAGGTCATGCAAACCCACTACTCTGTACAATGAAACAGGCAGTATTTCCATCATGTCGGTCTAGTCTGAAACAGATCCTCTTTTTGCATGAACATCTGTTCATGATGCAAACAATCTTTTGCTCAAATCTCATAAGACTTTCAAACCAGTTAATGAATAACTTACTGAAATCAATGAGGAACCTCCCAAATCCTTGCCTTTGGTACTGAGGCATGATCATTATGCAGGAGACATTGTACTTCTGCTGGGAAAGCTTTTCCTGTGGGAGAGAAAGAGAGAAAGATAGAGTGTGTCAGTGCACTGCCAACACATGCAATTCTCTGCACCTGCTGTTGTCCTGAACTGAACCAAACAACCACACAAAACCCTTCAAACGTACTGCAGAAAAGGTTCAGATCCAAAACAAGCACTGTTCAAGAAATGCCATCTTTAGCAACCCACTAGATAACCCACTGTTACTCAACTGCCATAGGATTAGATATATTGAAGGGTTGTAATACCTTTGAGAAGTATCCAACAAGATGACAACCCTTCTCGTCATTCTGTGTTAGAACATAGAAGAGAAAAGGCTCCACATCGTAATACAAAGTCTTGTGATCCAGAAAAAGTTTTGCAAGCAAACAAAGGTTTTGGCAGAAAATTTTGCTGATATTTCCATCAACCTGAGCAAATAAAACAAAAAGGGAAACAATTAGAGTCAGGCATGCCATACAAGAGCAGCTCCTGCTAGTGGAGCACCTGTGAAGATCACAACTCATAACAAAAGTGCAATGAGAAGTCTTTAAAACTTTTGGAGGCCTGTTAAAATTGATGCATTTCCTGTTCACAATTCATTGAAGAATTGGCTTAATCTGACATGCTTAATTTATGCAAATCCAGTTCTCATCCATGATGTGGAGACGTGGCTTTTGACAAGCTTTGCACTCGGCACTTGATAAATTAGGATACAGATGAAGTTGTGCATGTGCCCCTTGTGCAAGATTTGAGAGCAAGCACTGACCTCAAACACAGAGAGGTTATCCTTCCTGTAGATCTCATTAGCGGGCGGGTGAAACCACCCACATTTCTTTGAATGCCTCTGCAGAATGTCTTGGCTTTTCATGTACTTTAAGCAGAACTCACAGAGATAAAGCTTCGGTAACCTGAGGAGGTGTGCAGCAATTAATTATAAGGAAGAATGTGGCATAAGTAACAAGAGCAGGGAGAAACCCTAAAATCACACGCTAGTTTACATTTGCTTAAGGCTGTATCTGGCATAACTGTCGTAAAAAATGTTTCGGAATTAATTTCAGACTTACCTCGAGTATTCTGGAGGGTATGGTGAGGAATACCAAGTTTGTATTTCATATCCCCCAAACTCAATCAAAGGAGGGGATTGTCCTTGATCACCACCAGCTTTCTGTTTTTGAAATAAATCACTAGTTAGGAACAGAAATGAAACACTTTAAACATTCAGCCACAGTGCTGAGGTGCTTGCCAAGGGTTGTGACCCGATGCTCTAATAAAACTCACTTAAACCAGGCTAAGCTGGTTTGCTGGTATAAAGTGACTTATGCTGGCCTCTCAGTAAGAAAAGCGCCAAAAACCAGTAAAAAGACCAGACTGGGAGACCAGTTAATAGGGCAGCACAATTTTAGGAGGGAATAATAACAACAATAATAAAAATTAAATCTTACTATTGCAAATTTCCACTGTACAATACTTAATTTCTTCAACTATCAAGCTTTTTATTTAGCTCTTAAACCTTCTCTTCTGTTGACAATGGATGGTTTCCTCTCCATACCTTTGCTGTGATCTCCTTGATGCGCCGGAACAACTTCAGATCCTCTTCAGCCACGTGGTCATTGAGTAAAGTCATCCTTCCTTCCTGTGGTTCTCTTCTTGAGCACCTCTCGGCATTAAAGGCTGTGAGAGGTCAGAAAAAGGGACCTTTAATGTTTGCAGAATGTAGCACAAAAGAACTGCAAAGACGCTGACACAACAAAACCCAAAGCTAATATAAACAAGCACTAACTTAGACTCGATACACACGCATTCAGAACCACAACTGCTAGCATGCAAATCACTACAGTCATGGAAAGAAAGGCTGAAAGGAAAGGCTCATATCAACATTGCTGGCCAACACACTAACCTCAAACCTCTAACGACACATCACAGTTTGTTTCTAGGCAACAGTGCCCTCTAAACAAATACTCCATTTGTGCAGAGGTTGAGAGGGAACCAAACCAGGAGCAAGGGTCATTTGAAATGCAAACACTTTACATTAAAGTGCTTGTAACTAAAGGGAAAAAGCATTAATAACTTGGGTTTGAGAGGCAGGTGTGAGCAGCATGAGGACGTGAGCAGAGAGCAGAAATCTAAAGGCTTTAGTGGCTTCAGAATTAATATAATAAAAAAAGATTGAAGAAAAAGGTTCAAATCAAAAATGCAGAGATGCAGTATTAGTCGAAAAAACAAAAATCCATGTTATTTTGCTTCTTAAAATGAGGAAGATGAGTAAAACGGTTGAAGATGGAAAAAGCCAGTCAGCTGTTTGGCGGTTCAGGCCCCTGTGCTTACCATGGTTTGGGTCTGGTTTTACTCTTCCGTCTGCCAATCTGCCCTTCCCTGGTGTGGTGTTCTCCCTCTGCGGGGAGGCCTTTAACCTAAACCTGCCTAGCACCTTGTGCTTTCTCAAGAAGGGTGTTCGTTTGAAATGGAGCGCCGATTTAAACGGCCGGCCACGCTTGGGCACCCATCCTGAGGCTGAACCGGACAGGGATGCTAATTTACTACCGAAACCCTTGACAGACTTCTTTCCCTGAAGCTGCAGGGGCGTTTTGGGTGAGGTGGAAATGTCCTGGCTGCGGCGTGCTCGCTTGGGTGGTGCGTAGCTGGGAAGTCCCTTTTGCCGGGACTGTCCCTGAGTGGTAAAGATGTGAGACAGTCCGTCAAAGAGTCCCTTCAGCTGGTTGTTGCCTGGGAGGCTACTGAGGGACGGGCCGCTAGACTGGGAGGAGGAGCTGTGGGGGGAGTGGGCGGAGGAGGGCGAGGACGACTGGGCTGGGTTCAGCGAGATGGGGCTGTGTCCTTGTGAAGGGGACGGGGTAAGGAGAACACTAGACGGGGCATTTAGCCTCACACCTGGCGTCATCACGCTGCCATGGCATTTCCGATAGCCCCGTTTCCTCTGCCTGTGCTGTTTCGAGGAGCCTGACACCTCACTGCGCAACCGGCGACCCAAGGGCGATGGTGTGAAAAATTTGGAAAGCCCGTCAATGAGACCTTTGGTTTTCTTGTTGATTGGGGGCAACGTAGTGAGGGTGGGTGTGGATGTGAGGGGGTCTGTGAGACTCCTGCCGTCTGTGGTGGGTATAAAGGTGCTTGATGAGGGTGGGGTACAGAAAGTGCTTATGGAACCCCTACCATGCCGTGTTTTTTCAGACAGCTGAAAGGATCCCGGACCACCACTGTCAGACCTGTGAAAGCAGACGATGGTTGCATTTAGAACACGAGCCACAAATGAACAAGAATCAATGTGCACATCTCGACTGTGACTAAGCCTGAGTCCTAATTTCACAGTTTCAACAACACGTTCCACCGTGTCTATCAGGGCTCATCAAGCCTTTAGGAAAGATGTAATCCCTCAGGTCTCGCACATTTAAAAGCTTGCTGACCCAGACTCACCCAGTCTGACTGACAGCATTCCGACTGAGCTTTACTACACAGCCATATTTTAAAAATAGACTAACAAAGAATGCCCCAGGCTAAAAGTACATCGTAGCAGCCATGCTAATTTTAAACCTTTTGGATGAGAGGGTATGAAACCTACATATACTCTCAAGGCAAGGTTGTGAAGGACAAAAATCAGAGTAGGCCATCAAAAAAAAAAAGAGCATTTACAGTTTAGGCAACATACTGATTGTGAGACCTGTAACCTTAAGCCTGAAGCATAACGAACAAGAGAGATAAAATTAGTTATCGTACACTGTTGGATGTGCTAGATTTTTTCTTGGCCTTCCTGGCTTTGCATATCGCCTTTTGATCTGGGCCGCTGTCTTGTGTAGCAACCGTTTTCCCTCCTGCTCCTTTGGCCTGCATACTTGGCAGATCCACATTCCTGGGGGAGGTCCAGAGAAAAAAAAGAGAGAGAGAGAGAGAGAGAGAGAGAGAGAGAGAGAGAGAGAGAGAGAGAGAGAGAGTGGGAGAGACAAAAAGAAAGAAGCATTTCAAGGATGGTTCATCATGTCTGCAGCGTGACACTTTTCAGATATGTCTTTGTAGTGCTGAGCAGAGATGACCCGCTGTGCCTTTCCCTTCATTTCCACTGTCTTTAGAAGAAAAGAAACAGAGCAGAAAAAAACAAGCTTTCTACAGGTAACATACCAACAAGGAAGCACTGAATAAATGGCTTTGAAGTCGTGTGGGGTGCTCTTTTCCTGACATGGCTTCGGCCTTCTCATCCTCTTTAGAGAGGAAAATAACAAATATACATATAAACTGAATTATTAGACCTTGAGTAGATCTAATTAAAGCTTAATTTGAGCTGATGCTCAGTTTAGAACTGAAGCTTTCGGTTATCTTGTGTAGAAATACATGGCACTGATTCACAAGATACGAATCACATCCACATCACAACAGAGATCAATTTCATAGTGAATTATTTGAAGGCTGTTATTAGGGAAAGTGTCTTAGTCATTATACTTTTTGGCTTTTTCCATATCATTAAAAACATCTACTGCTGAACAACAGTCCACATGAATATACTTGCAGTCACATTAACACAAGTTTGTCATTTTGTCTGCAGTAGACTGTCGCAAAGTCCCACAGGGCCATTCACACAGGAAGCGTTCTTATAGCAGAAATGCAGACAGATGTCTTTGGTCTTGTTTTTCTGTTAGCTTCTCTTGCCATGATTAACGGTGTTATTTTTGCTCACTTATTTAATGTGTTAAACTGACATCGTTAACATACAAGTTTTAGTTAAATCATTTGCATTTCACCCATAACAAAACCCAAATGAAATTTGATGGGATTTCTTATGGCAGAACGTCACCTCCCTCCAGCAGTTTTAGACATTCAGCACTGAAGGCTCTTGTAAAATTAAATGAAATGAACCTGTTCTGCTCTATTGAAACACTTTATGATGCTGCTCCCTTTTTATCTTGGCACTTACATGCCCATTTCAGACAAACTGCCATTAACTGAAAAGGACAAGCACAGTCATTTGCAAGCCAGAGGCGAAATCACTGACAACGAGAAAGAGACTTGAAAGAGAGGGAGAGAGACAGGCACTAAATAGTTCAGGACGCAAGGTACATATCATCTTACTATTATGTAACCAAAAGCCTTTGTGTAATGGCACATTTAACAGCTTCACCTTGAGAATGGAAAAATCCACAGAGGCAAACAAAAACCTAATGTACCTTTTGGCATTCTGGAGAGCGGTGGGTCACAACACTCCATATGGAAACCCCTGTCACAGGAGTCGCAGAAGAGCATCTGGTCCTGGATCCACACACACACAAAAATAAGACACAATCTACACAACACAAGTAAACAACATCCTGCAGTAAAAAATGGCAGAACACAAGCAGCGCTCTGACACTATAAAAGATGTCAGCAGGAACTGGGCCAAGGCCATCAGTGCATCTGAAAAGAACTTACAGCATTCTTCCCCTGAATCTGACAGGAACTGCATGTTTTGCATTCGATGCATTGCCATCGCAGGGCCTTGACATTTGCAGTCAAATCAGCAGAGAACTTCAGGCATGATGGATGGCCTTTGAGGAGAAATGCAGAATAAAACAAAAGGGCTTTAGAGAGAGAGCCTCCAAATATGCTCAATTAAAAGAGCGACATTACCTAATCCTTTAACTTTGGCAGGAAACACAAAAGCCCTTGCTGAAACATTACAGGATAAATGTTAACAGAGACTTAATCAAGCGGAGAGAGAACATCAAAACGAAACAAATGAAAGATTCCCCCGACCGTGGATCAGTTAAATATTTACATGTGGCATCAACAATGTGAAAAACCATGCGTGAAGACTTGCCAAAATCAGTGTCTAAAAGCACTGTATTATCAAACACTTCTGAGTGGCTAATTAAGGATAATTTGATCTTAACGAGGCAGAAATGGTACGCGCATACACCGTAATGGCAGTCGATCCGTTATAGTCATGTAAAAGCATGCACTCCTGTCCCCGAGGGCTGCAAACCAGCTGCGGTTTACAGTGGGAGCACATTTTCTATACTTTCATGAACACTTAATGAAAACCACCTCTGTTGTTAAGTCAAACTCAGCCATAAAAATGTCACCGGAAGAACAATTCCTTGTGGCATTTCAAAATCACTGTTCAAAACAAATTACGACATAAGAGCAGGTAATTTAACAGGAACATGGCAATTCTGTCTGGAGGAGGGAATAAATAAATAAATTAAGAGTAAAAGAAACAAGCAAGCAAACTTGAAACGGGGGGAAAAACATCTTATAAACTGCACACCTTTCAGCTTGAATCCAGCTGTAATTGTGTAAAACCCTTCTGCCAATACTTCTACAGAACAGACTATTTTTATAGTTAAAAATATAAATCTGCCTTCTCTAGGCTTCAAGCATCTTTCCTGAAATTATTTCAAAGATATATACACCATTCTCATTGCACTCTGACATGTGATGTACCAAAACTTGATTAACTGAAAAAGGTTTTAAGGGACAAAAAGAAACCGACTGAATCTGGGCTGAAAATAAACCGCAAATTAAGCAGATCGAACAAATTTAGACATGGGAAAAAGCAGGCTGCATGTAACATTATCCAGGTAAACATTTATTGCAAACACTGGTTAATGAAGATGATATATTGTCAGTAAGTGTTTATAGTTGATGATACACACACAACTGCTCTGATGCAAGATGATGAGAGTTGTGCAGAGAAATGCAGATGGACAGAAAACACTGCTGCGCATTAATCTTATATAAGACAGTGAAAGCATACTGCAGTTAAAATTCAGACTCCATTGCAAATTGAGTTCAGATTTGTTTTTCTTAATTGTGCATGCACAAGCACAATGTGAGGCAATTCAAATACTTAAAAATATAATGCATATTTTGAATTTGCATTTTGCTTTTGGATCCTGGCTGATTAATGGAGCATTTCCCATTTTTTAAAAGTCTGCCTCATGCACTCATTCAGACTAACCAACATCTAAATGTAATATACTTTAGGGTAGGGCTGCACGATGTGTTGTTTATGCATCGATATCGCGATGTACAAATCCACGATAGTCACATTGCAGGATGTGCGATGTAGGCTGTCGTAGTTGATCCGTTATTCATTAACTGTATGGGCCAAAGAGCGCGAGCGCCCGGCCGGCGACACACTAGATACGTGGCGCAAGCGTCTCAGCTGCGTGGCGTGTCCGTTTTTAATTCGGCTCCCATGTTAACAGGTAAGAGCTTGCAGACTGCCTGCGTGAGACGCGGAAAACACGTGCATGCTAGAAATAGAGCCGACGCCTATTTATATTGCATCTGTCACCAGCCTGAGAGAGAGAGTGCGCGCGCAAAGCGAGCCCTGGTCGCACGCTCAATGTCTTCAAACAACACGAGCAGTGTCTTGCTCTCTCTCCCTCGCGCATATTAAATCAATTGACACGATGGTGTCGATGTTTAAATCATGTAAAATGAGAATGTAAGTGTGCTCACCGCATTTTTGTTTGTAAGATTTTTTTTTTTTTTCATATCGCAATATATATCGCAGAAAAATAAAATATCGCAATGTAAATTTTTCCCAATATCGTGCAGCCCTACTCTAGGGTACAGATGTACTTTCAGAAATCAATGAATAATATTCAATTTAAACTTTGACTTATTCAAATAATCATGCTACTTCAACTGACAATGCTGATGACTGAAATACTGTAACTATACGACTGAAAAAACTAAAAAATGTCAACAACTGAGCACTGAATTATTAAACATTTAATAATTATGAGCAGCTATTCAAACAAAAATGGATGGTTTGTTTACAACTAAATGGTTAGTTACAAAGTTTGATTCACACGTCAACCAATAACATTCTTAGTTATGTGATAGCTTGCTTTTGGCCACTTGGCACAGACGTTCAGATGATGCACTGTCCATATATGAGCACCTCTCAGGCTGAGAGTTCAAACATGGGTCTTACCACTACTCCCACAGTCAGCACAGGACAGCAGCTCCTCTGGCCTCTTGTCTCGATTGGACTCCTTTGTGCCCAAACAGAAGCTGCATATGGGTATGGGATCAGCACGTGGCTATAGACAGAGAGAGAGACCGAGAGAGAGAGAGAATGCTTTAATTGATGTAAACATTAATTTGAATATAACTGGCAACAAAGTGCCAACATTTCTTTAAATTCCTCTTAGATAAAAAAAAAAAAAAAAAAAAAAGTCTACGTTTCACAAAACTAAACACTTAACGATTTACTCCAACTAAACCCCCAACAGCTGAATGAGTGCAGTGCCTCTAATCATATGTACACACACACACACCAAGATTTGAAACGCAGTATGACTATTATTAAACACAAGGCACATGAGTGGCATAAACAATGAGTACAGATTGGAAGATAAAAGATTTGGCATGTGTTTTGATTAGCTTTGTTTGAATATCGGATGTCAAACTAGACAGGTGGTTACAAACCCAGGGAGCCAGTTAGTTATTAAGCATGTGATTATAGAGGACAGATACGTGGTGCCAGAGATAAAGCAGTTCCTGGCAGAGGAAGGGTACCACCACGAGTCAAAGCAATCTCAAATCACGCCATTAAATGAAAATGCCCATTATAGGGATGTTAGGTGTACAGATACTTCAATACAAGTTACAATATGAAAATTAAGATACTAGTAAGAATGATGCTAGCCTTTCTGCAGTATTGGTAGAACAGACTGAAACTGAACTGAGTGCTGTCTGACTAAGGATGGTTGAAGAGCTAGATGATCCGCTCTGTGAATTTGGCACTGCGCACACACACACACACAAAGTAATCAAATCAAATTAAAAATTTTAGATTTAAGAACTGTTTCTTGAGCAACAAATCAGTTTATTATGATTTCTGAAGGATCATGTAACAATGAAGACTAGAGTAATGACTATTAAAAATTCAGCTTTGCCATCACAGGAATAAATTACACTTTCAAATATACCCAAATAGAAAAGTTATTTCAAATTTCCATAATATATATTGTTTTACTATAATTTTGATCAAATAAATGCATCCTTGGTAAGCATAATATAATCATTGTGTTGTTATTGTGACATACTAGCACTGAAAAGTGTAGTGTTCAGATATCCAAGATCTCTGGAGATCAGACACAGAATCCATGACGGTGATTCCACAAACAACAGGAAATTAAATCCAAATGTCTCCTTTGAATTTAGGAGGCGTGCTGCATTTTACTACTGTAAAGATTACATTCTTGTGTAAAAGCCTTCTAAAAAGGCAGCAGCCAAAACAACAGACATCACACACACATACATGCAATAAATCTGGTCCAACTGATGAAGGATAAAGGATGCCCAACAGTATGTGTGCACATCACCCCCCCACCCCACACACACACACAGACCGCCTTGCAGTATCACTGAGCGCTGTGATACACAACGCTGAGCTTGTGTAAATATTGGCAATGGGATGTTATACAACTGCGAGAGGTGTAGCCAGTGCCCTCTGAATGAGGGCAAGGCAAGGTGCTGATGCCAAAAGAAGATTAGAGGGAACTGAACAGGCTCAGCGAATAGCTCGAGAGATAAGACTGTATCTTTCCTCCCACGAAAGCCTGTGGCATGCAGGACTCGTGTAGTGGTGATCAGAAAAAGGTTACATGGAATCTGACGGGAAAGTCTGCCCCACCACACCCTCACGTCTGCAAACAGTTGCGTCTAAATCTCTGCACGGGTTGCGTAAGCCCATTCAAGTCCTTAGATTCAGCATTAGACACTCACAAAAACACACCAGTCTCCTGAGAAGAGGAACCGGTAGAACTTGAGAGTAAACAAGCAAGCAATTCGGCTCTATTCTCTCCCAAAAGGCTTGTCAGCAAGAGACAGAGTGTTCTGTTGGGGGATGGTGTATATTAGATGCAGATGGGGCATTAGAAGACGGAGTAAAACTACATCTAGTGGGTATGTTCTCTGTACCATCTCAAGAGATCCACTCAGCTGAGCTCCCGCTGTGCCATGTTGATAAATATTGAGTGTCTGTTCTGGTGAGAAACCTGTTGAGAGTAATGCCAGACTAATTGTTTTATGCAACAGGCAATCAATCCCTAGCCTATTAATCATTTTGGCATACCATCAATTTGCAGATGGGATATTCATAAACATTTCAAGTTTTCATTTAAGTGCCAATTGAAAGGCTCCAATCGATGGCCCCTGAATGATACGCACAGCTCTTCAAACAAATGATGAGTTGGTTAGTGCTCAGAAATAAATGTGCGCTCATTGCTTATAAAAGGGCTTCTCTCCCCGAGGGCAACGTAATCAAGATACACAACAAAAATCCCACCACGCACATAATGCTTGACCTTAATTGCCTCCAAACAATACATCTGTATTCACGCACAGGAGGGGAAAAAGCACAGGCACCGCCGTCTCGTATAAATACAAATAAACCCTCTACTGCAGCTCTACACACCACATCATTCAATAACATTAGCGCTAAATTGATTTCAATGGCAGAATTCCACTGCTTCTCGTTGGATTTCAGCAGCACATGAAATACGCGCATTTACTTCACACGCATTGTGTGTTCATGTGCACAAAGATTAAAAAAAAGCTACTTGAAAGCCTGGCATGCTTGACATTGAGTTAGATATGATTTGAACATATGCTACTTGATATGTAGGAAAAATTTTACAAGAATAAATATGCAGGCAGATGTTAATATTTCTTGGCACTTGAGACATAAATATATGATGTGAAGATCTGTAATTGTAGCCAAACTGTCATTATGGAGGTGATTATATGCACTATTTAAGTGTCATGTAAATCCCATTAGAATCCAAACCGTATTTTCCCATCAGAACTAGAAGGACCATCATGTTTTCTCCCCACTGCAATTTACACAGCTCAAATTAACAGTAAACCTTAAGCATAAATGTATCACCTCTGAGAGTGGTAATCATAAAAAGATGGGCATTTACTGCTAACTTAATGGAGACCCGGAACCACCACAAACATTTAAGCCTATTAAAATTCATACATTAATATGGGGTTCTCAATGGCAGACACTCAAATTTTTACTTAAAGGGACAGTATCACCCAAAAATGAAAATTTTCGCATCCTTATATCATTCCAATACAATTTCTTCTGTAGAGGGGGAACATATTCAAGTTTTTTTTTTCTTTCCCCAATACAATAGAAGTCAGTAGGGTCCAAATGTGTTTGGTTCCAAAAAAAAAAAAGTTCTGTTCCACAGAAGTCAGTAATAAAAGTTTGAAGTGATAGTAATATAAGTAAAAGATGATTCCTTTAACCACCTCCAATCATGAGCATTTAGGATGACGTTAAGAACAGCACACTCCTTTTACTATTGCTAAAGAGTTTAGTATGAACTGTTTATGGCATGAACAGTGTACCTACAGTTTCATATAGGTCTTACTAACTTGGATAAAACTAATGCACAACAGAGCTACTGAAGAGAATACAATAATGCAGTAATGCACTGTGATTGACTAGACCTTCCATTTCCAGTGTGCTGATTAACCAGAAGTTATGTCAGTGACGTTTAACCTCTTTCCTGACTCATTTATTGACTGATGAGATTCTAAGACATTACTCTCTCTTAAACTACTGTTTTAAATGTGTACTATGGAATATCACCTCCTAGTGTTTTTTTTTAAAAAGCACTAAAACTTCATTTGCTAAAAAAAAATAAAGTAAACAGCATATAGTTTTTACTGTGTAGTGAATCTTAGCATTCCATTCCAATCCTAGCCACAGTTACATATTTGTCTGAATGTACACAAACCTGGCAACAGAACTATGCTCTACTTGCTCATAAATTACACTAGGACACATTCTCCTGTCAGTGAAAACAAATGTGTTGGCTGGTGACTACACCCTGCTGAATATTGTGACAAATATGTGATCTGGAATGTTTGCAAAAGGAACATTCCACAGACGACGCAGCATTCCCATCTAAAACGGGAAATAATAGCTTTGTTACTCTGAGACGGGTCTATTTCACTGAGGGACATATGTCCTTTTACCTGAAGCATTTAGCTCATTAATTAACGATATCCTTCTATTTAAGGCAACATCACAAAGCAGCACCACAAACATGCTTTGGTCAGTCGTTTTGTCCACTAAGTGGAGCTAGCGCTCATCCACACATCAGGCTGATGACAGAACGTTCTGTGCCATGTTTGGCTCTGAATTAAAGGCCAGTGAATCCTGACTACAGCAGCTGCACTGGGAACAAGTGCTACAGGTGCAAGAGTGCAAAAGCTACGAAACACGTGGCTGGAATGACCACGGGGCACATACATGTCTTTATTTGAACAATGCAGACCTAAAATGCTTAGAGGAAGAACATGAGGTTCTCAATGATGTTTTCAATCGACGTGTCAAAAAACTTGTCATTTGTTGTGCATCAATGCAAATTCACTACATTTGTTTATAATTTAGCCCCATGCCAGCTAACATGGCTATATTAGTCAATAGTATCTCCATCCAACCATTACTATGTTTCTACTGCTCCAGAAAAGCTCCAGTATGCATACTTTGGCACCAGGCCAAATGTAGTGAAAAACTTTTTTTTTTTTTTTTACAGGTCTAAAAGGACTAATTACTCAAACTACACTAGCTTAACTAGTGAGACAATATATTGGCTTTTTGTTGGGCAATTAGTAAACCTCTGTAAACATACATACACACACACATATACATATATATATATATATATATATATATATATATATATATATATATATATATATATATATATATATATATATATATATATATATATATACATACATATATATACACATATATATACACACACACACACATATATATATATATATATATATATATATATATATATATATATATATATATATATATATATATATATACACATATATATACATACACACACATACATATATATACACATATACATATATATTTTGTGTGTATATATATATATATATATATATATATATAGTGTGTGTGTGTAAGTGGTGGGCATAGATTTTTTTAAATCTAGATTAATCTCACTGTGATCTTGAAATTAATCTAGATTAAAATGGCTCATTCGAATTCTGCCGAAGGCATTCAGAATATGTGTGCTACCCAAATAAAATGGCTCATCTCCTGTTTCCAAAATGCATCAAAGTGCTTGAAAAAGCTGTAAACTAACTCCACATTGCACAAGGTGCAAACAACCTTACTCCTGTTTCACACCAATGTTTAAGTTAAGTTTTTTTCAAGTTTGTAGGTGTCAAGGTACAGAAACCAAATAATTAAATGTAAAATAGCACTGGATAATCTTCAATGCAAAAAATAAATATACAATCAAACCTACATTTATTCAGACACCTTCAACATTTCTCACATTACAATTTTGCTATATATATAAATTATATCTGGTGTCTGAATAATTTTTGGTTTGACTGTTAAAACTACAAAGTAATTCAGTCAAGAGCAGTGAGTGATTTTCATTTTCATTTTCATGGATTAACATTACACCAGCCAGTAGCTAAATTAGGCGCGGTCCCTTTAAGAGACAATGAACTCATCCAATATAATACACATCCCATTTTTTTCCTCAACGGTTTACTTTCACTTAAGAAATAACTGACAGTTTTTTCGAGCATAATTTCCGAGGTGGATATTTTGACATATTTTGTATGTATTTGTTGGCACAAGAGCAAAAAAAGCAAATTCGATGTTCAAGTGTTTTGAGACGCCTTTCTCTGCATGAGCCCTGAACACCAGAACACCGATTGGGCTCTCTCACATCTTTTTGTGTGTTCAAACTGCGATTTGTATTTGTTCGTTCAGGTGTAGGAAGGACTTCGAGGAGAACTTCGCAGAAGAGAGCTCGGTTCAGTGTTGCTGTCCGTGATAGGCAGCTCTCTCTCTCGTGCGCACCGAAAAAGCACGCAAGTAACCAGCGACTCTTTCCAGCTTTTCTGTGCCTTGTGTTTGGATGCTTTAATGTTTAAATCGACAAGCGGTAAGGCTAAAAAACACATGAAAAAGATAAGCTTTCGTGACAATGCGCAGTGGCCCGTCAACTGTCCTGATCATATTTTTAGGCTGGCCTCAGCCAGTCGGTTATATAAAATATAAAGGTGAAAGTCATCATAGCTTGCTTAGTATAGACCCAGCTCCCAGCCCAAATTTGAGAACAGATTAACCGCAATATTTTTTTAATCCCCATGTAAGGGTCTCACGTTAACTCACGTTAAAGATTTTTAACTCAAACCGTTGCAGTCTGTCAATCATATAATGTAAGTAGATGGGAATCACGGCTTTGAGAGTCAAAAAAACATACAACAAACCAAATTAATCCCTGTGGCTCGTGACAATAGATTTGTGTGTAAAGACACAAAACAGTCAGCCTGAACAGAATTTATACAGTTTTTTACTTCTGATTCACTGCAATGTCCGAAGTG
The DNA here is from genome assembly GCF_023724105.1 of Carassius gibelio. Classification (NCBI taxonomy): domain Eukaryota; kingdom Metazoa; phylum Chordata; class Actinopteri; order Cypriniformes; family Cyprinidae; genus Carassius; species Carassius gibelio. The sequence goes on along the minus strand of NC_068408.1, from coordinate 14,562,410 downwards.
TCCTGAGAGCGTTCTCAAAGGCCCGCGTGTAACGGATCATCTTCTTGCTTTACGGCAGACCGCAGACCTTTAAGTGCATTACCACCACCTATCTCTGAAATGGACCACTGACAATCCTAACTGAGATTGTAGATAGTGTCAATGGTCCATTTGAGAGATAGGTGGCGGTAATGCACTTAAAAGTCTGCGATTCCCCATAAAGCAAGATGACGATGCGTCACGCACCAGCTGATGAGAACATGCTCAGGACAGTTTCAACATTGCGGTGAATAAGGTAAAATATATATAGGCCTAAATACTGTTCAGTTTCTTGCACAGACCGGTCGTTTCGTGTCTTTACACATCAATGTATCATCACGAGCCATAGGGTTTCATTTGTTTTTGTTTGTGTATGCTTTTTTGACTTTCAAAGCCGTGATTCCCATTCACTTCCATTATTTGACTGATAGACTGCAACGGTTTTAGTTAAAATTTAGTTTGTGCTCTACTGAAGAAACAAAGTCACCTACATCTCAGATGCCCTGGGGATAAGCAGATATACATCAAATATCTTTTTTTTTATCCCTTTAAAGCTATGTGAGCCATCCGTGAAGCAGAGTAATGATGATCAGTAAAAACCACTTAAAGCAAAGAAAACACTGCTTCATCCCACATTAAATGTGACTGCTGTGCCTCCGATCTACACAAGATTCCTGAGATCTCACCTCGGATAGCCACAAGTAGAGGCATATCACTTTTAAATGGCGGCGTGCATGTGGTTATGCCTTGCCCTCATTCCATAACCAGACACTGACAGTAACGGACACGTAAATTGTGTGTCTCTTGGCTCAATTGGTGTGAACCAATGCAGTGACATGCACATCAGCATCATCTTTCAAGTGGTTTGAGACCAAATAGAGCCAGAGAGAGAGAGAAGTACAGTTTTATTTAAGCCTGACGACGTATCATGCTTCAGTGTGAAAGAAGAATGTAGGGCAGATTTGTTCTAAAGCTGACCCGTTCCACGTCCCATTACATTTTCCAACAGCTCTATTAGCTCATCCAGGCCTCTAAAGCCTAGGAACTTAACGAGGATGGCAGAGCTATTACATTACCATTACTTCATTCAGGTCAGTCTGCCTGAGGAACAGCAACATGGCACACGCTCAGGTATCTGACACTCAGGTTAGCAAAGTGACAATTACTCCAGCACTAATTAAGCCATCTCCACTTCAGGCTGTGTCTGACCCTAACTAATTATGCATATATGTGGTGGCAGTGGCTTAATGATTAGGGACTTGAGTTATTAACACAAACAGGTTCAATGGCAACAAAAATGTATCCAGGAGCTCTAGGGTTAGACATCTCAATCTTGCGCTATCAGTACTGACTTTGAGGATACCACTAAACCCCAACAGTCAGTAAAAATAATTCTGTACTACTGGCCCATTTAAACCAGCAAAAACATTGTGTTAGCTTCTTGTCTTAATCCAACTAGGGCCTTACTGTGCATCTCAAAAAACATTAGCGAGTATGAGTTTCTTCACATAAGCCGCAGGCTCTTTGAGACTGCTGTGCAAACAATAATGCTGATTGAACAGTTAAAAATATACCAGATACACGGAAAGAAAATGGTGCTGCTTTGAAATGAGCATTTAGCAGAAGTCACAGAGGATGGAGATGAGATCGACAAACTTCACACCAAGCTGAACAAACAGACGCACACATAGAAGAACAGTAATACATTTCACCTATGTTGGTTAGCTCACTTAAACATTAAATCATTTTCCAACTGCAAGTTCACTCTAGAGATTTTTGGTCTTCCGTACTTCTACAGACACATCAGTAAACCCTGTGTACACCAGAGATGTACAGCTTAATAAAATGCAGAGCAACTTAACACAGCGAGTGCCAGATAGTGTGAAGACACTGTAATGTCATTCGTAACCATTACTAGCATAACCACAACTAAGAATACCAACTTGTGACTAAGCAGTGGCAAAATGAAGCCTTTGGTGATGTACCTCTTAAAAACCAATTAGAAAGGTTTTATTTAATATTTATTGCAAACCTGTATTGTGTTACATGTACATAAAATGTTAATACATCAAGTTTAAAACTATGGTGATTTATATTTTTTAGTTCTTTTCCACAAATAATAAATTAATGAATCATATTCATCTATTAACAGACCTTGATCAAATCAAAACTGAAACATTTGCAAGACCACCCAGTTTAGGAATCAACCCACTGGACTATTTGATTAATCCTAAATTATTCATGTATTTTTGGTTGCATCTAAACTTTTAAGGCAAAAATACTGTGGTTTCTCAGGGAGACTAAAGTAAAATGCAGTGCTTAGACCATAATGCCGTAATGGAATTTCTAGAAAGTGAGCAAATTGCATCAGCCACAGCTGGTCTAGTACTGTTTTAACACCATTACTGAAGAACAGATGTAATCAGCAAAGCTTTAATAGACCTTCATTGAATTACTAACTATCTTTTAAACTGCAAGAGTTTCAAGAACGTCAAAAAGAGAGGCCAGCCATGAGATCTAATACACCTTCAACCCAAAATCTAATCCTGCCAGCTAATGGGACAAAAGAAATCCGGATTTGGCCCTTTCCTTTCTCATAATTTAACCCCTCACAGAATATGATAAAGAGGCCTGGAGCAGCTGCAGACTGACCAGTCCCCAAGCACACAATTAACAACAAAAGAGCCCTTTTAACGCATTGAGCTAATCAGCAGCCAGCCCACCACTGCAGTCCCCCTGAACCATCTGCAAGACGGCAGACCGTCTACGTGATTGTAAAAAAAAAAAAAAAGAAAAAAAAAAAAAAAAAAAAAAAAAAAAGAGACTGGCACCATGCTATCATGTCCTAGGGTCAATGAAGCACATTGCTTAGCAACAGTCAAGCCCCCATGCATGGAAACCAAAAGCTTTAGCTTTCAAAGAGCAACTCAATGAGTGGACAAGGGAATGTTCTCCAAGATTTGATTACCAAATGGCCTCTGATTGTTCCCTGACCAATGTAGTCAAAGAGAGCATAAGAGACACCTAGCTTGCACATTAAGTGACCAGCAAGTGACAAAAAAAAAGGAAACACTTTTACATTTTCATTAGTCCATAGACTACAGCTACATTGTTCCTAAACTATGTGATATAATAGAACGCTATATGTAGTCCAAACTGAAATGCTATATATGAAGATCGGAAATGCCAGTCTGCAATGTCAAAGTTATTATAAAAAGATAGCAGCTTTTTAAACAAATGTTTAAAGGGAAAGGCCAGACAAGGTTGAGTCCCAGTTGAAAGCAACCAAAAACACAAGACACCAGAGGAGGGGGATCTATAATAACCCTGTAATAATAAATAGGTTATAATGGTGTCAACATTTTCTAACCAAATTTGCATACAATAATGTTGGGATCTCCATCATTAAGCTTGAACATAAGTCAACATAAAAACTAAAATGTACCCATTTACTTTATAAATACACAATCACAGTCTTTTTAAATGAATAATCAGTGCACATTATTCCAAGAAAAAGAGACTTATTTAATTGCTCTTACCTCCTCCAACCAGCTTTATTCAGGCACGTAATGTGCACATTTGACAATCCAAACCATTCCTAATGATAAATCTAGTTCACAGCCTACATTTTTACTCTTTAAATACACTTAAAATGTTTTACATTACAGATGTACAGTGGCTTGCAAATGCTGTTTCATGTTGACTTAAAGTTTTTAAATATGGAAATCGCACCAGCGAGGCCTGGATGATGAAGCTTCAGGACAACAAGTTTAATAACGCACAGCTACTCCAACATCTGTGGCATATCATGCCCTCATTTAGAAAACTATCTTGGAGCAAACCAAAGATGATTGAGGAATAAAAACTACTCATTTTTCACACAACATTTCAATCACACAATGTTAAAATCGAAGCCAAGCTCACTCATGTGGATGAGAATGCGGTTTGGGGCCAATGGAGAAGAAACCCTTTACCTAAACAATGAGGTAGGCTATGGTTTTTAAGATATTTCAACAATTTTGAGTGATAAAGCCACTTTTGTATAGTTAAGCCCTGAAAAGCTACAAACACTGGACTTAAACTGCTGACTCCCTGGATGTTACAACCTCTAAATGATACTGGTACGCATGTCAACATATCAGTACTTTCTGGAAGGAGTATTTCTGTTCCTGACACTTCTTGTGTACACTAGATTTTGAAACTCTGCTGAGGTCTCAAAACAACAGTACACGCTAACAAGCTAAACTGTCTGGATGAAAATGCCACAAATCTGCTTGGTACTGATGAACTTGTGAAATAAGTTGACAATGTTTACAGTATGTTACACAGCATTTTAAATCATGACGGGTGAGGCCGTTTGAGCGCGTCTGGCAAATCAATGTCTACTTACGTCACAGTTAGTACCAGCTGCGCTGGTTAGACCCTGCTCCAGA